>NW_015645075.1:0-17069 GCF_001515625.1 Sinocyclocheilus rhinocerous | reverse complement strand
ATATATATATATATATATATATGTATATATATATATATATATATATATATATATGTATATATATATATCATTATCGTCAATATATAGCGTATATCGCGACACCTCTACTGCTCTAGACAATTACATCTGCATGAATCATTTAAGCAATTAAGGAATGAGGATTAGCCTACAATGAAGTGATGTGATCACAGCATCTTTAACTCAATTAGTACGGTCACTTTCCCACTTGTAAATATTTTTGTGTGACTATATATTTTTAAACGACCAGCATATACATGTCTGTTTAAAATTTGCAGTTGGTAAAATGTTTTAAATGTTTTTGAAATTCTCTTATGCTCAGCAAGCCTGCATTATCTGATCAAAAATTGCTGCTCAAGAACATTTCTTATTATCATCAATGTTAAAAAAAAGTTTTGATGCTTAATATATAATTGTAACTACTGACTCTAAACTTTTGGACGGTAGTGTACAACCACAACTTGACAACTTTATTGTCCAGTATGTGGACACCCTCTTTCTGAATAATGGGTTTGGCTAGTCCTTTAATTCTAAGACAAATAGTGTTCACTTTCAGCACTGAGGAGTGTTGAGAAAAGAACCCTCGCAAGTGAGGCTAGCCTCCCTTCTGATATACTGCGGGCCAGCAGAACCACACGTGGCAGTCGTGACTGAATGCACTTTTGAGAGATGCTACAGCGTTAATAAGGTGCCAAGAAAAGACACAAGGACAAAGAGCTTATAACTCTAACATTCAAACAGCTTATGACAAGCCACCGTATGCATGAGGCCACTGGCGCTGAGTGAGCGGAGATGAGAGCGCATTTGCAATTCATTCTCGACAGGCTCACGTGAGAGGTGCTGGAAGAGGAGGATAAGCAAGTAGTGAGAGCATCAAAATGTTGATAGAGAGAGAGAGAGAGAAAGCTAAGTAACAGCCAGTTGAAAAAAACATCTCCACTACTATTACTAATAAACATGAATATTGAATATTGAGATGTGCAGAAAAAATGTTTAACATTCTAGTGTTTTTAAAAGTTAGTTTACCCAAAAATGAAAATTCTTTAATTAATTACTCACCCTCATGTCGTTTCAAACCCAAACGATTTCAAAAATCGTTTAAAAAAAAGTATTCTCGTAGCTTCGTATAATTGCGCATGAACCACTGATGTCACATTATTTTACAGATCTCCTTGCTATGTTTCTGGACTTGGGAACATTTCAGTTGCGTTGCTGTCTATGGGATATATATTGTATATATATACAATATTGTTATTTCTATAAATGAAGTTTGGCATTTTAAAGTGTTGTTCATTCTATACAAAGCCTTAATGGAAGTTATTGTATAATTCCACGTTCAAAAAAAAAAGGAAGAAAAAAACTTGCGTGTGTAATAAGCTAAAACTGTATGATAAAATAACAAATACTTTTCTGCCAAAATTCGTGACAGGATCATGACATGCCTAATAAAGTGCAACATTACACTATTATTTTAAACTACGTCTATCATTTTTCCCCACCAGCTATGATTAGTTCCCATGTCACCAGCATTTTTAGAAGAGCATGCATTTAAAAAAAAAAAACAACTCAGAGAGCATTTTTTTGTCCTTCTCTAGGTCCAGTAATATTTTTCCAACTCATCCTTTGATCATTTTACCCGATGAGCAGGAACGATAGCGAAGGCTGTTATTTTTTCATCTCCACCCCACTCGGCTCGATGCTGACCGCAGAGGGAATGCAAGGCAGGGACGGATCGTCAGAAGGGATTCCAAATCAATTTGTCAGGTCAGCCGCTGAGGGCCTGATTGCAGTTTGTTCTATGAAAAAGCGGGAATGCTCAGGTGACTGACGTGGCAGCTGCGCCCGTTTCACAGGGGGGATTTGGGAGAGCATCCCAGCGCTGGGCAGCCATTCCCATCCGGAAAGCTGGCCCCATACCAGCCATCCATCAGCAGGGATTTCAACTCCCACTCACTTGGACCCATACAGGATGTGCAGCCAAATACATCGGCTCTGTGTCGGAATACCTCTGGCAGGGCGCTTATCGGCCAAAAGCACAGCTTCTTCTAAGTTAGACAGCAAGAAGGCAAGATGTTCTAGAATCATCTCCAATCTTTAGGGTAGTTCAGACTGTATTCATGGTTCTCTGGAGATCACGACAGTCATTATGTTACATTATTGGATCATCGGATGAGCATTTAGACACTTCTGAATGAATGTCCAGAGTGAGCAAAAGCTTAGCTACTTTGAAGAAGCCAAAGTAACTAACTTATGCTAATCTTTTTTTTTTTTTTAGTTTACATGTGTTACCTGCAATGTTGCTGTTACCTGGCATGTGTAGTTTTTTTTTTTTTTTATTTTTTTTTTTTTTTATTTTTTTTTTTTTTTATTTTTTTTTTTTTTTATTTTTTTTTTTTTTTATTTTTTTTTTTTTTTCCTGATGTTTGTTAACATGTATTAAATGAACTATTAAATAAACAACTAAATAAATAAAATAAATAAATGTGACTGACATAAGAGTACCAGCAAACATGTGGTATTAAATTATTTAAATATTAACTTAAAATCTCAGGGGATTTTAGAAGCAAATATTTTATGTCAAAGGGGTTCGGGTGACCAAAAATGTTTGGGAATCCCTTGTCTAAAGATTCAAACTGATAAGGTTCACCTAGAATCACAACATCAATCCCCTGGGGAAGTAAAGAGTGAACCTGAAGAAGGATAGATGGTTCCACAACAGCTCATGCTTTTGGTCAGATTAAACACATACAGAATGTTCGTTTGCCAATGGCAGTAATTATACAGACTTCTTCTGTGGATACAGAGGCCTTTTCATAACCCGGATCAATACTTCCTTCCAAAGAAGCGAAGAAAGCAGAACATTAACATATGGCTACAATTAATGGGAACAAAATGCAGAAATGCAGTTTTCAATCAGCTTTGATAGAACAGACTAATACACAACTCCATTTGTCAAGAAACACATACCGAAAAAAGGTGGTGTTCCATTTCAGTTCCTCTCCCCCGAAACGTTCCCCAGCAGAGACGTTTATTTCCATTGATCTGGGAATATTTAATAAGAATTTATATTCCGAAAAGACATAATTCAAGATGTTTTCCTTCAGAATTAATAAAAGTTTTGCATGCAAGGAACAGACTATAAAACAGGCCTGGCCTGGTCTGATCTAACTCAGAATGGACTTCTAAATGGAAAATACACATGCCTAAAACTAACACAGCGACATCTCAATATGAATGCTCACCATTTATTTTTCTGCCTCTTGTTTCTGTAGTACAAAGTACAGGTTCTGTGTACAAAATTAGAGCATATTCATATCATAATTTTGCAAATATAAAAAAAGGAATACGAACAACAACAATAATATAGGAATTAAAAACAAAGTAAGTCTGTTTTAAATGCAAAAAAAGGAAATTTGAATAACAAACATTAATAATAATTGTGCAGGTTAAAATGAGAGTCATATGGAAAACAAAAGCCAGGACAGTAAATGTTTCTTCCTTCTTCTGACAAGGAAAAAAGGCACCAAGAAGACAACAGATTGCATTCATTAGAAGCATTGAATTCCTTTGATATCACTGAAAATGAATTATGTTCATGAATTTTTTTAAGAAAGCTGATTTTTCAAGTACTGAACCCAAAAATGGATAAATGTATTTGCAGTGACATGTTTTAACCTGTGACTCAGAAGGTCTAAGTGTGATTAACGAAATGATCTCAAAGCCTGAGAGAGTTCAGGAGAGAAAGATGGTCTTTCTATGATGCATCACAGAGTTTCTTGCTCCAGTTAATCAAGTGAAATCAAGGCCCTGTATCTGTCATCATCTTCAAAAGCACATCAGTCCCATGCTCTCTGAAGCTCAGGTCGAAATGCTCCCAGGGTTCGGTTTCTTACTGAAAACCCTGTGTCCTCTGGAAACATCTTCAGGTGTTATCCATCTCTATACAGTAAGATGATTACAAAGATTTCGATTTTGAGGAATTTATGATCTCTGCAGGTTACAGGTGCAAAAACAACTGGACATGAAAACAGTGGACAGTACAAAAATAAAGACAAATATTATGAAATATGAGATCACATTATGTAGGTGACTTTTTTATGTTATCCTGTCTAAAAGCAACATGACAATAATGTGAGGGAGAAAGATGAAGTGAAAAGTCACGTAACAACAAGCAATGCCTCCATAGCACTGTGATCGACTGATTACTCTGCGACTAAGATAATGACCACCTACTGCACCGTCCTGACAAAAAACGAATGGTGAAATATACTAACAAAAAATATCAACACTCTGCGCCAATATATTCACAAGTGTTTTCTGCACACCAAGTTCAAAGACCAAGATCCATTGAGAACATATTTTACTGAAGATTTTCATATAAAGTGACAACAAAAGTAAACACAAACAAAACAAAAAACACACAAAACAATTAAAAAAGTAATTTTAAATAAGTCAACTGAATACACACACACACACACACACACACACACACACTATATGCAATAATTCAATTAAGGCACTAATTGGAAATCAGACTAATTGCAGAATATACAACACATCCACTTGAAAATAAATAAATAAATAAATAAATAAATAACTTTCAGTTATGTTTTAAGACCTTTTAAGACAAAGTAAAGAGTAGTAGTATATTTTTATTTAATGCCATGTCAGCATCTTAGGCTATTTTAATGGCAAAAAAAAAAAAAGTATAACAAATACAATAAAAATCAGCAAACATACAAACACAAGTTATATTACACAAGATTTTTTACATTAACATGATAAAAATTCTAAAACTTTTTCTGGCAAAATTATACTTAACTCTTTAAGTGAGTTCTACAAAGTAAAGAAATTGTAATTATCAAATCGAAGGAAACAAAATACGTCAATATGTTCTCTAAATGTAAATGTCTGAGCAGATAATGAGCAACATAATTTGTGTTTGCAACAGTTTGAAAAGACAACTTTCAACAGATCTCTATTACTTTCTAATTCCGTTTACAGAAGAAGCTTAACTAGAGTATGAAAATAACTTTTACTGTTCCATCTGATCACACTGCAAAAAAGTGATCTTCTTCTAATTTTTCCAGTGCAATTATCTAAAGTTTCTTAAATCAAACTTTGCAAAATGAAGTTTATGATTATGTAATATTATTACTTTTGTAATGCGTTACTCCCAACACTGTACATCATAAGCATTAATATGTAGTCAGTTCAGCATAAACTGACTACATAGTGTTCAATTTAAAAAATCTTAAGTTTGAAATAAATGTATCTTGATTTAAAGATGTTTAGATCTTTAAACAAAAATACTGTGAAGGATGATTAATTTATTAATCTTTCAGTGCAAGCAATATTTCATTTAATGACTTTGTAAATGCAAGACTTACTGCCCTAAATTAAGACCTTTTTAAGGCCTTAATTTGTGGAAGGACAAATTAAGACTTAAAGACCTTTGTAAGAGCTGGAGAAACCCAGCTGAATCAATGTAAAAATGTTTAAAAACGAACAAACATGATGAGAATTCAGTTTGGTTTTAATAAATAGAATGCAAAAAAAATAAAAATAAAAAGGATTGAAAGATTTGGATGCTTGATGATAGCGTGATATAGCGAGACATACTTTATATAAAGAACATGAGAGCTTTTTATAAAAACAGTCATTTCAAAATTAAAACATTTTTTGAAAAAGTTCAAGTGCTTGAATAAAAAACACAAGCTTGACCTGCTACTTATAAAACCTACTATAAATCTGTTTCTTTCTTTTTTTTTGCAATCAAAAGCAGGCAACAGATGCATTCAATTGCTTTTAACTTGTACATAGCTTGCCGATGTCAGATTATCACTGTTCACTTATGTTGTACCATCCATGCATGTCTTAAAAGCAAACAAACGATTCAAAATGTAGCTGGAAACTATTTAAACCCACAAAACCTTATACAGATATCCAGCAGTCCAGTGGCATCACATTTCAGAGCATTTAAGGAGCATTTTAATCAGATATTTCCATCTCCTATAACATCAGCCACCTAATTCCATACCATTTACAGCCCACTCTCATTTTCAGCCATAAATATTTGATACCGCATGCCACACACAAAATTTACAGCCAACTCTGCTGTCAGAGTTACAGCATCCAGTATCACCGCGAGAAGGACGGAGAGCATGTGTGCGTGTGTGAGCGAGTATAAACCCTTATATTTCAAGGGGAAGGCCGCAGTAGCAGGCATTGTGAGCGATCACTCGCAGGCCGCCCGACTAGCTGTTGGTACTGTAATTGTGCACGATTTACTCACGCTCTGTGAAACCGCACTTGCCTCCAGAGAGCCGTCACGCCTGTTTACATCAGAGGGCTCTGATGTCATTACAGAGGGCCCAAGCCTTTGATAGCGCTTCCTTTGGAATGTTACGCTCCGTGTGTGCTTCAGATATCATAAGAAGCTCAGCTGGCAGGTACAGTAGAAATCTCAGTTTTATTGCCTGCGGCCACATCACAAACAAGAGGACCCCATGCCACACAGAACCACCTTCAACCCTCAAAAGAGCCTGTTCTCACGCCATGAAATTTCACGGCGAGGCTCGCTTTGGCTAATCTCTCAACGCACAATAGAATCCGGCCCGTTTCAACATTTGCACCCCCGGAGGAATGCAAACAGTTTATTGATCTATTTACAGTGAGAACACATGCTTCACACTTCTGTGGCGCACACAGATGCCGATTGCCGTTATTTTAGGCCCGTTCCAATGTTAAAGGAGTTAAATAATAAATACGTATCTGAATCGAACATGACGTGTGGAGATATGCATGAGACCCATGTGTTAGAGGAATCCATCGTAGGCGAGCAATACGGCGTGGCAGTTCTGCTATATGCGCATGCCAAGATCTTTCTGGAGCCTGTTCAAACCCTAAGCACAAAGATAAGTGAGCTACATGAATACTAACAAATTTAAAAGCGTGTTGTACATTGAAAAGACGCATGCTCAATTTCCTTCACTCCACATAGATCTTTCTGACTCTAAATGGTACGTCAGGGGAACAGGTGAGCGTACAGAAGACTGATTTCCTGTGGCACCCTAATGATGTCATGGGGCTTGTGGCGTACAGCGTTCTTGCTGCGAACGGTTTTGGGATATATAGCATTCCTGCTCGATCCCACGAGGCTGCACTCAGAGCAGAGCTCCTCCTGACAGGAGTACAAATTTATCTTTTGCTTTATGATATCCCCAAAAATCAGTTTAAAAAATGCCTTAACAACAGCTATGAGCAGAGCACATGTGTAGAGAGGCTGCACGCCTGCGCTTTCTCTTGCTTTATAGCATAAGTCGCTGTCTATCTTAGAGCCTGTCAGCCAAGAACATACTTTCTCAATAAAGAGCGATCCTCAACCATTCCCCCAAAAGGTTGAGTAATAACCTTGCATTGACTGACCTTTTAACCCGCAGTCACTCAAAACAAACCTAAAGTCGGATTGATAAAACTATTTCGAATCTGTAATTTATTTTTTCTAGGGCGGTCAATTGATTAAAATATTTTACTGCATTTGATTGCTACTTTTCTATTTGTTTTTATGTAAAAAAAAAACACAAAATGATGCACTGTAAAAAAAAAAAAATTGAACGTTTCGCTAATAGAAATTACTATTTCGGTCTTTCTGCTTCAAAAGTTCACATTTAATTCCATGTTACTTGCTGTTTTTTGTGAATAATTGTAACATTTACTAGCAATTTCTGAGTAAAAATTGTTTTTACACCTTTTTTTTTTTTAACAAACACATGATTAACCTAAATCATTTTGTATAATTATCCCTTCGCAAAGACCCACCCCCTTCGTTACTGTTTTCAAGAAATTCCAACAATAAATATCGTTTTGTGGCTCTTTAATGTGTTGTGACAGAAGTTCAAACGGCATGCGAACCGATCATCTCTTCCTCTTTACTAATTATAGTGAAAAATAAACATGAATGAACATCAGAAGGTATCTTATTTCAACTGCGGAAAGATGTCAATACACAACATTTAAATCCACCGAAGTTAATCTACCCTCCTTTCTGATTTGTTTGTCGAACAAAAAGGTGGATTCGGCATTATGATTGGTCAGATCACCTGTCAATCAAGCTCCCTGCGAAGGATCAAATTAGGTTTGGCAATAATAATAATGCAACAACATGAATGTCAAATTAGGTTAATGTGTTAAAAAAAATCACCTGCATTAGAAGTGTAATTAATTAAATGCATTAACTTTATATTTTACCTTATGAGTTGACAAGTGAAATATTGACTCTTAAACGAACACTTCTTTAATATTTATAAATCACATTACAGCTTGATGCAAGACAGGCTTCTGCTCGGTATCGTTTATTTAAGATTTAGAAAATACTATTATCTCAGTATACGATATTAAGAAAGTTTGGTTTACGTATCACAGAAAGCACAACATTGTAGCTTTCAGCAGAATTCTGCATCACTCTTATCGGCAGTCAAAACATTATTCCGTAATGCACATAAATCCGTCACACAGAACAGATAAATGCTGCAATATTGGCTTGGCTAATTTATTTACTGAGACGCTTTCATAGAAGAAAGCAATGAAACAGCGAAACATTGTCTTTTTTCTTCGAGTGCAATAACTAGATTAGATGATAGATGTGAGTCTGGGGATGACTGCTGCATCCAGTCAATTACTGAGCGCCGCTTTCCCGAGTCCTCTTCAAACACGGTGTCGGATGACAATTTCATTAGCTAAGATTAGAGGAGAATGTGGGAAATTACAGAACATTATTGCACTTTACTGCCTGGAAGATCCACCTTGTCATAGACAGCCTGACAAGACCTGACAGATGTATTAAGATGTGTGAGACTCGGGCAGAATCTTAAAGACTTCGGCTCAGCTGGGTGCTTGGAAGGCCCTGTACGTGAAGGAAGAGCGTTATTGAATATCTGTTGCTTTTTCCCAGAATGCTCTTTATACACAATGGCTATGGCACTTCATCCACAATTTGCTAATCTGCATGGAAAATCAGAGCATTTGAAAAACAGTCACACCAAAGCCGGAAGGCACGACGATCATCACCAGCATGTGTCATTTTTTTTTGATCTACAGTTTTTCCAAAAGCTTTTAAATGGCTGCTGAAAGTTTAATGGAGGTGATAACCAGTTCTGGCTCAGAATCCTCTCACGGACTGATTTGTGGGCACTGCCTCTCGGGCAGGAATAGCTAATACACAGCGGCAGCCATTTCTGTGCACGAGCAGCAAGTTTAATGAGGAAAATAAAAGCAGATCAGCAGCAGATGCTCTTGGTCAAAAGCCTGAAAACCACAGCTCTTTTTCCTTCCCTCCTCCTCCAAATAAATGTACATTTGGCATGGCTGTCAGCGGCCTTGAGATGCTGAAACAGGATTTGTAGAGCACTTAAGACTGATATTTAGTGGGTCTCAGGCAGGACAGAATTGGAGCCACACTGGCCCTCAGGATGAAGAATGAATACACAAAGAAAACAAACTGTAATGCCATTGTGACGGCTCAGACAAGTTAATGAAGAGCTTTTTAATTAGGGCTTCATTTATGTTTGTCTTTAGAAGACAGAGGATTGTCTTCTACCGATGTTCCATTTTCTTGAAATATGTTCTTCACTGACTATGTTTTAATGCACAAGAATTATTTGAAAAATTTGAATTTTTCAATATCAAAACACACACACACACACACACACAAATTGTGCATACAAAAAGTAAATAAAGAGCTGTTAAAATAATACAATAGAATAAAATAAAATAAATCTACAAGGACAATGCATTAGCAACATTTTCAGTAATTCCAGCTGAAATGTTCAGTCAACATTCTTGTAAAATTGAAACATTGAGGTGCTAACCACTTATTGGAAGAAAAAAAAAGTGAGCTCAAATACTTCTGTGGTGCTTTTTCATTTACATCTGTCCCACGCTGATACCCTAACTATTTAAAAATGTCAGTATCAGCACTGATACCACTGTATGGATGCATCTCTAGTCAAAAACAACAAAAATAGTGTAGGAAAACATTGCCTTTTGAAAACTAAATGCACTGGAATGTCTGTATCCCACAGTCCTTCAAACCACAAGACCATTTGTTCACTTGCATCACGTGGGTGGACAACAACGACTCCATGAAAGGTGTCAAATTTCCCTTTATAATAACCAAACACCAGCATCCCACTTGGCGAAGAAAGACGAGAAGATCAAAGAACTTGTTCGACCTCGGTCCTGATTCTGTTTAGTGTTTCTCGAGCCTGCAGATGGCTAGAAAACAGCATTCGTATCCTGCACTCCCAACAAGGCGCCCCTGCAGCGAAACAGATCAGGTGCTGAAAGAGGGACGTCTCCAGCTCCGGGCACTGCGAGTCCAGTACCTCTCGCTGACCGAATGGTCGTCCTACAAGGAGAGCATCTCAAACACATGCTAATCGCTGCCAGTTGTTCCTCCGTACATCCAGAGCTACACAATCACACACTTCACTTTTGGCTTCGGATCAATCGTATCACAAATAGGCCGAAAGTTGGCCGTCGCCGAGAGCAGAGTCATTGCTCTTAATTGCTCTGATTGCTCCTCGGATGTGTTGTGAAGCAACTTTCATCTTTAGCGTACAAGTTCACGTTTCAGTACTTGTGAGGAAGTCTTCCATGATGGCACGAAGAGCGTGTATTCGGGACTCAGTTCCTTCGCACTTCTCCAAGAAGGCTAACCGAGCCAGTAGACGGGAGGAAGAGAGCAGCGAATCCTCTCTTACACAGTAAAACACTCTTTCACGAACAACTCCAGATCCATTTCAACGATAAACGTCCAAAAACAACCTCCTTTAAAATAAGCATCAGCACATCAGAGCACTTGAACATGGCATGACCTCTGAATCGACATTACAAAATGACTTCACAGATAACAGACCAACATTTTTAAGTGACACTTCCACACATCAAACAACGGACAGCACCTATTTTCCTTTCCAATGGGCCACTTTAAGCTCCTATCGCTAATGTTAGTGGGAGAGATGGATCACTTAGAAAAGGAGACACACTCCCGGACCCTCCCTATATATATCATTATACAGAGAACTTCACCTGGATATGGCCAGGGTCACTCTGGAGGTTCTCCATTAAACTTTACGGTTCATTGATTCAGAGGGCCGGCATATGGTTCCCATCAGGCACCGCTGCCTTTATCAAGAACACACTCTGGTCCAAACTGTCAGCTGGATCCGCCCCGAAAACTTTGACTGACAAATTTATACAAGTGTTGATTTCTTTCACCCTTCACCCACTCTTTCTTTCTTTCCTTCTTTTACATAACATTACCCTCTCCGTACATGAGAAAAAGAAAAGTGGTGAATGGACTGTGTGTTGAGGAAACATTTTGAAGGCTGATAAATTTGAGACTGGGCCAAAATTTATAATGCTGTAAAATCGTACTAAAGAAACACTTGCATACTGAGGTATGAATAACATTTTGAAAGCCTGAGATTTTATGAAGAATATGAAATGTCCTCACATTGGGGTCAAACTAATTCAATGCAGGTTCATTTCCTGTAATAAAACTTCTTTTTAGGCATCATGTTTTCATGCATGATCTTAAAGGGATGGTTCAGCCAAAAAAATGAAAAAATTTTCATCATTTACTCATTTCATCATGTCATTCCAAACATATATGACTTGCTTTCTTCTGCGGAACAAAAAGAAGATCTTGAAAAATGTCTCAAGTGTTTTCAAGGGTCTCAAGTGAAGAAAGTCAATGGGGTCCAATATTGTTTAAAGAAAGAATAAGGAAGAAAGAAGAAAGTCATACAGGTTTAAAGAAACATGAGGGTGAGTAAATGAAAAATGATAAAACATTTTGTATGTAGAGCACCTTTTATACAAGAACTGCAGCTTAAAATGCTTTACAGTGAAAAGACTGAAGATGGGACCTCTACTTAAAGAAGATCAAATTAAAAACATAAATATAATGCATAACAAGATATAAAAATGAAAACAGTGTAAGTAATAATAACACAAAAAATATAAAAATATAATTTATTTGTAGGTGGACTATCCCTTTAAGGAAAACAAAAAAAAACACTGTCACTTTAAATACTAAAAAAATAAATATAAAAACAAGTATGTACTTTCGTCTCGTTATAGATAAGGACCATAGTGTTCTTCAGACAGCACTCGATATCACAACCTGAAAAGTTCACGGGTCAAATTACAGACACATGGCGAGCTTTCTTTGTGGACATTATCTTGCTTTCTTTGTGCTGCAGTAACCCAAGAAAGACGACTTAACGACAAAAAAGCCTGGACCGAAGTGTCCCTTTAATCACCATAGACGTTTTAATGGCAGTCTTATGGCGAGTGACCACCACAGTCCAGAGTAAAGTACGAGTCTGCGCTCGACGACCTGACATCTACTAGACCCATTGCTACAACTGAGAATACCGCTTTTATTTCAGGAAAGATAAATTACGAATGGGAAAAAAATGACGAAAATGTTTCCGCCGCAGCCAACAATGCCAGAACTCCCAGAAGTTCTTGACGTGCGTAATATGAATTTATCATTTCTCACACGCTCACAGAAAAAAAACAACCTAGAGATAAGATTTTGTCAGCTCTGGAGTCCTGGATAAAATTCTGAAATGAACACGAAAAACTAATTTTCCTCATGGCGTGATGTTTGCCAAGACATTCGACGAGGAATGCTTTGACAGATGTGCCGCGCTCATTTTTGAGACTAATTAGACTTCGAGCTATTCTTCGATTTCTGTTAACCATTTTTCAACGTAGGCCACAGATCTCGTTTCCCCTTGTATGTGCGAGTCGGTTGCATCTGGTTCCTTCACAGTTTGTCGCTAGTGCTGGACACGGAAGACAGAGAGGGCCAGGTGCTTTTAACAAGACCCTTTACGCTCTCGTGGCTCTTTATTGGGTTAACATTGAAACACTGTGGAAACTCAATCTTGGTATCACTAGCAGATGCTTTGCACAATGTAGCATCTTACATAAAGTGCAATTGATTATCGCTGGTGTCTTTAAGGAAAAACCGAAGTTGCGTTTGTTTTAGCGCCACAAACAATGTCGTCTTTAAAGCGGCCCGCTTGGGTTGAGGGAAGGGCTCTCCATGGAAACGCTGACCCTTACAATCTCCTGCGATGTGAAGCCGACACAAGATTTACGGGTGTTTTCAGCTTGTTACAGGAGATTTATATTTACAATAAAAAAGAACAACAATCTGCAGAAGCCATTAGCGAGGGAGCAGGGGTAAAGTGCTAAGCTAGCAGACAGGATGGCTAAATGTAGGCGTCTGTATTCTTGTTTTTACATAACTAATAACCAGCGTTCGTTAAATCTCTTGTAACGTGGACAGAAAGTAAACACTTATAAATAAAGTAAGACAAACATTACCTCATTTCCTCATGTTCTCTTTCTATCTTCTGCAGATATATTTTAGAATAACTGAAATATGTGGTCATCAACTGACCGCAAGAATGTTGTTCAGAAAAAAAAAAAAAAAAGATTGTCTGGTCTCCATGGAGTCTCGGAATCCGTTCTCAAAGATGATGTCATCAGCACCTGATTAAGATGGATGTCACCGAGCGACAAGGAAACGGAGAGGCCAAGTGGAGATAGAGAGAGAGAGGAAACAAGAGAAGCGTTTGGCTCTGGTATGTGAAGCAGCATGTCTTCATTCCCTGCAGTCGACGTGAACGATCTTCTTCCATTCTCCACGCTCTCGGGCCTGCTGACCCTGGAGGTTGGTCCTCAAGGGCTGGCCCCTCGCCACGGTCGCTGACTGCGCAGCTCCTAAGCAGGCTTGACCGTGGATAGTCACACACAAGTGCGGTCAAGCTCTGGGCAGCGGGATTTGGGACGTGACAGCGTAATCAATTTCCATGATTCATGGCGGCCCAGCGGAGGAGACACAGAGTAAGACGCTGACAGCGTCGTCTGGGTTAGAGTTCTGATGCAGTGTGACGGAGGTTCCTGCTTCTGTCTCTGCTGCCTGCTACAGAAACTCTTTGTAAAGCCACATCAACTCTAAAAATACTGCCTACAAGAGTGTAGAGTAAAAATGAATATGATTTTGAAACAGTAGGCCACAATAATCTATGTTATGATGATTGTACTAGGTTTAAGCGCTGTTGTTTGGCTCAAATTGAATGTAATTATACAGTAAATAGTAGCCACAGAACTACAGTATGATAAAACAAACTTAAAAGAAAAATCCCAAAGTACTGAAATATGAAATCTACAAGCTAATTAAAAATGAAAACATTGTAATAAATAAAATACGAAAAATACTAACAATTTTTTATTTAATAATAACAAGTACTTTTTTTTATTAATTTAAAATTATATTAGGAAATTAACGAAACTGATCACTGGTGTCACAGGTCAACAGATTTAATTTTAGAGCCAGAACTTTTTGTTTTACAATTATCGTTTATCATATGTGACCCTGTCTGTGAAATCCAGGCTAAAGTCTCAAAATCTAAATATGAGATAACAAGCATCAAAGTTTGATTTCAACCATTAATTTCACTATGATTTCAATCTTTGACATGGCCTTAGTCAATATTAAAGATATAAAGGTTTTCACATATTTAGGTTTCATATTTTCACAGAATGTTCTACATCTTTATGAAGGATGATTTTATGTAGAAAACAGTAAATCACAAAAAAATGACTTCAGCTGGGTTTTCACAGGCAGGGTCACATATTTTGAATTCAAGCTAAATTAAATACTATTATTTATTTTTTTGCAGATCATGAAAAACATTTATATTTTAAATCACACCCATAACTGAAAAAGCTATTCACCCATTCATCAACATCCTGTGATAAATGGTAACATATGAGTGTAATCACTCTCTAAGGGTCAGAGGTCATGGTCAGATTCACTCTCCTTCTGAGAAAATGATGGTCATTACCACTCGGAAACACTAGAGGTTGACGTCCACCCCACTCTCATTACACACCCATCCACTCGCCAATATTACAAGCATTTCTGTGACGTGGATGCAGCAGGTGGACTGCAATGCTGTGTGTTTGTGTGTGTTGACAGGTTGTGATGTATATTCTAGTCTGTATCAGCTTTAAGAGTCAGTGCAGCCCAACTGCTTGTTTAAGTTTGAATAACTAAGGGCCAGTCTGCCAAACACCTATTAGGAGAAGCTGTTACATTTTGCTTAACATTGCCACCACTGTCTTCCACTAACATATAATCACTTACAAACAACAGCCTACAAACACAATCGCACACATACTGTGTCTAATTGTCTGGATTTGTTATGAAGCCAGTTTGTAACAGGCAACAGGTGAATTTCACAGGCATTTCCTGAGAGGAAGAGCGAGCTTCTTTAGACAAATATAGACCTCTGACAGACTCTATGTGGCATTTGAATAGGTTGAGTTCTAATAATGACTCTCTCTTTGATCTGAATCCCATATAGTTCTATAATTCATCTTCTGTTGGAGTCAATTATTACTTTTAAGCTCACTCTATTTATATGTTAATAGCTTCACTTGAGCAATAAATGCCATGCCAATAAATACCATCAATGAAGTCCATGCATTTATGATCTAACAATAAATAAATAAAAGAAAATATTAGTGGATTAGAGAAAACATTGTAGATAAAAACACAAGAACCACATGGTGTAGTAACAACATCTACCAGCAAGGATGCACAAAGCCGACCTCATACGTCATCCGCCCGGAACTGCTTCTGTTTACAACAGTGAGCGCAAGCTAGATTAAATTGATTATTACGTTTTAAATATGGTTATTTTTCTTACAAAAACGCATCGATTCGCTACAGGAGGCCTTTCTTCACCCCCCAAAGCATAAAAAAAGTGTGAGACATTTTTTTTATGGATGGGCGCTTTTTTATTTCACTTCTTGTGGACTGAAGCACCGCAACACCTGCTGACTGCAATGATAGAGCTTGGAATAGCCAGGACAATTTTTAATATAACTCCGACTGGATTCGTCTGAAAGAATAAAGTCATATACACCTAGGATGCCTCGGGGGTGAGTGAAACACAGCCTAATTTTCATTTTTGGGTGAACTAACCCTTTAAGGTCATGCTAAACTATCAATCCTTCACCTCTTGATTCTGACATGGAGAAGACAATTTCTACCTGGCAAAAATTAACAAGCAACTGGATTTGATAAATGGAAGGACGCATAACAAAGCCAAACATGCAGCCGGACTTTCCAAACTCACAGGTCCAACCAGGAAATCTTGAGAAATATGAAGTTGGAATTTTATTGCTTCACTTCAGCCAGATAACAAGAACAGCTAGTCTTTGAACTCTCCCACTCTCTCTTTCCTTCTGTTCAAGCTTTTCTTTCTCTCTCGTTTCCCTCTCTCTCTCAGCTTCTGGTTATAAGACAAGCGAAAACATTGTTTTTCAGCCATGTAGTAAATCTCTCAGGCGGACACGTTCTTTGATTTCTTTGCCCTCCCCTCTCCCGTTTCCACGCTGAATGAACCTGTACAGCACATGAACGTTTTCACGACAAATCTGAGGATTTTAGGCACTGTTTCACCCCAGTCGCAAGCGAAGCCAGTAACATTAGCAGTGCTAGTCGGAAGGGAACCCCCCAGCGTTCTTCATTTTGGAGTCTGTGTGGGCCAAATTTTACCATCCATGTTGTGCTGAAATTATTCGCTGGCCTCTAACCAGAATCTCTCACATTACCACATACTGAAGCCAGAGCCAGCTGTGTCAGAGGATTCAGGAAAATCATCTCAGCCCCTGAAAAACATTTTTACAATCTCACATTTCTGTAAACTTGCCACATTGTAATCACTGAACAGTGCAAATTAATGCTTTAGAGAACGAGAGGTCCATTCACATAGAAGGGAAAATGCTTACCTGGTCATATTCCAAAAGGAAAACTTCACACAGGACCTTCCAACAAGCAGCTTGGGTGGATCCAAGATGCCAAGCATCCACCTTTACATTGGATATGGATTTGATCCAATGAGACGCCAATTTTCCTGACAGTTCAGATGTATTGGTGTGTACCGAATGACATG
>NW_015645074.1:75683-87098 GCF_001515625.1 Sinocyclocheilus rhinocerous | reverse complement strand
AGAGATTCCATCGTTCCTTTGTGTGATGTTCGCAAATGCCTTACAATGTTCATGAAGCATTGTGTTTCTATTTGTTCAGTATCAACTAATATAAGCAAAAACTGTACATATTTATTTGCTTTTTCAGGTTGTTTGTCGTGCAGTAGCTGGAATAGGATTCGGCCTTTCAGACACCACTTTCATCTGTAGTGCCTCAACTGATGGATGTACATAAACCATGGTGTAACTTGGACTGAAAATTGATAGTTTTTTCCATTGTTGGAACACTTAAAAAAGGTTTGAACATCTTACTATGTTTAGGGCAATTAAATATGCTTATAATTCAAATTAAATGTAATCTTGAATAATTATTTTCTTTACTGAAAGTTAAAGTTTTTGTTGAGTGATTACTGAAAGTTGTGAAGTTACACAGCCGATATGTGACATTTGAAAAAAGAGATTTGTTCATTAACTCTAATGTACTCTTAGGATTGGTAGCCAACACATTATTACTTTTAAAACAAACAGGTATGTTAGTGCCTCTACTAAAATGTCCAGTGGGAAAGAAAATGCATTTTAGGACCAAATGATTTTGCTCTTAGGTAACTGCATAGGAGTTGCAAAAAAGTATTTTGTAGTGCTAATGCCATACAGAACAAATACAGTTTAATTGTGGCATTTAATTTAAGCAGAATGTAATGTAAACAGAATACCTTTAACGTAGTCTTTATACAAATTCCCTAAGTTATTGTGAAATTTCATTTCTGAAAGTTCTTTCTTTCCTTATATGTTTGTTTTTACGCCAGAGAGCTTTGCTATAAGTTTGCTACTGATTGCTGCTAAAATAGCATAAACTTGCCTTTGCACAATGAAACAAAAATCTCTCAGGATAAGTAGAAAGACATGTTAACTATGGTTAAGAAATGTTTAAAATGTTTATGTGTGCATTCAGAGTTTGCTAAAACTTACCTCAGAACAACTAGAAAGTGATGTTCATTAAGACATGTTTAAAATGTTTATGTATACATTCAGAGTTTATTCAAACTTTTTCTAATGTTTACTAAAGTATAAATCATTCAGACATTCTCTTATTGAGTCCTTTATTTGATTCAGTCACAAACAACTTCAAAGAAAATAAATGAGAACATGTAGAATAACATGCATGTAGAAATATGTTAGACTATTTAGACAAAGCAACATTAAAGGGATAGTTCACCCAAAAATCAAAATTCTATCATCATTTTACTCACCCTCCACTTGTTCTAAACCTGTATGAGATTTTTTGTTCTGTCCCCATTCACTTTTTCACATTTTTTTTTTCATTTTTCAAAATATCTTATTTTGTGTTCAACAGAAGAAAAAACTCATACATGTTTCAAACAGTTGGAGGGAGAGTAAATGATGACTGAATTTTCAGGTGAACTATCCCTTTAAATATATTCAGGGTGCTCACAGACAGAGGTTTGTTCTGCTTTGCAAATTTTTGACGGTCAGTACATCATCACTGTACAAAGTCAAAACTGTTTTCATGTATAACTACTTGAGCAATTACATTTATTTTGTGATAAAGCCACTGAGGAAAGTGGAAGATAATGGATCATTTTAAAACTGCTAGACACTTGCAAATTTCAATACCGTGATTGTCCAACCAATTTAAGGGTGTTATTCTGTTATTTGGGATCGGACTGCATCCCTGAGTTCAAGATATATCTCTAATGCTTCGAGTCTGTCTTTGGTGAAGCTTGACTGCTGCTCCTCCATGAGGATTGTACATAGATCGAACATTTCTTCATCACAAGGCACTGCTGTCAGGAACAAGCATGCCTCTTGGGCTGTTTGTAGATCATCACTGTTCTGCTCTACAATGAAGTCTTCTGTTCCCCATAGTTGAGGTGCCATGAACATGATATTTGGGATCCCGCAAGGAACACTGCAGTTTGCTGAAGGTCGAATCCGGTGTGCATTCCAAACAGTAGCAATCTCATTAATTTCCTCCTGAAATAAAACAAAAACAAGACAACATTTGTTCAAGTTAGACAAATAACAAAATTTATTCTTTCATTCTTTCAAAAAATAAGTTTTATTAAATTAAATTATTGTTTATGAGCTGATTTCCCACAATGTTTAAAGTTTTGCTTTTTTTTTGTGGGGATCACAATCTAGGTTAAACCAATGCATGCACACAATCTCTGTGTGTCTGTGTGCCAAATGACCTAAATGATGCCCCTTGCTTATACTGTAGTTGTGCAATATAGGCTTGTCATGGATAAATGACTCTAAAACCGCCAGTAGGTGGCTGAAAGTGTTCGTTTTAATGAATGATTCATTGAATCCTTCAGTCAAACAATTCTTTCAAATGGCTGATTCAATTAGAATCGAAGCAAGTTGACTGTCTTTATGAACGGATCATTGATGAATAATTGGCTCATTCCATTCTTCAAAAACAGATTAATTCAGGAAAGAAACATCGTAGTGTTGCTCTGAAATCCACAACAGCTCTGCTCCGGCTTTGTAAACTATTTCATTTGCAAAACAAGAAAAAAGGCTAAATGTTTCTAATATGTAACTCACTTCTTGTCTGTTGAACTGCTGCATAAAATTAAACATTTGCAATCTTGCACACGTGCTGATTCTTCTGTGATATTATAGCCTATCATATAAAGATAAAAAAAAAAAAAACACAGGGATATTTTTTCTTTCATTATTTGAATTGTATAGGAATTTCTGCATTCTAATAGGCTTCATCATGCAATTAATGCTTTTGGGCTGTTAAGACATGTTTGTGTTTGTTTTTGCAAAGTCACTGACACACTTGATAATGTCATCTACTAGTGTAAATTACAACAGGGTGATCATTTCTGAGTTGATGAGTCCCACTGCGGAGACTTAAAAGGCATTTTGCGGCATCAAGACAAAGAGTCGTATTAATAAAAGTGATTAAATGCAAAATAATTAATGTTTGTTACTCAATCAGCAGATAAATCATGGGGACTGAAATTTTTAAATACAGGATAAATTAGGCCAACGAGATAATGCGTCATTTAAAATACCATTTGGCTTACCTGAATAATATTTCGAAAGCACAGCTGCAACAAAGCTTTTTCCAGAAAATCTCCAGAAAACAGTCCCTCGTCTTTCAGCTCTCAAAAAAATATATATCCAGAATTCAATCCCTTCTTTGCGCATCAGTCCCCACCAACTTTCGATTCTTTGGCTTGCTGAACTGACACCAGTGATGCAGCTGCGGGGCCCTGCTCGCTCATCACCATCATTTCGTCTGAAGAACATCTGGATGTCACGCATGATCACATTCTCTGTTCCCAGGTCGCATCTCACAATTCGTGGACATCCTCCAGTTTGCAGTACACTCTCCACAAAGTAACCAGCGATGACTTGAGGGTTGCTGTTTGTGTGTGCTGCCTTGAGCTAGATGATTCGACGAGAAAATCCATCTATGCACCCGTTAATACAGATTCCATATGGTGTCAGTTTATCATACAAATCTACATGCCAAATATAATTGGGAACTTGAGAAAAATACTGCCGACGATGAAGTCGGCGTCGATGACGAAGTAATACACTTTCTGGATACAGCTTCATGTTCAAAATTATTCGAACATCCTCTTTTTGTACACATATACCATATTCAAGGCATTTTTATGCATCCAGCGGTATCGGTGGAGGCGTCCAGGACCGTTCAACTGGTCAATGATGAATTTGAGGACTTCATTCAAGCCAGCAAATTTCCGACGCAAAGCCTGTTAAACTTAAGAATGCGCTTTACTTGCTTTTCACTTATAACATACCCATGCTTTAAAGCAAGAGCACTAAAGCACTGTCTTTATATGACATTCCTAATTCAAAGTAAAACGTTATTTCATCAATCATCTCCATCTTTACATCTCATCTCGACTGCCGTGGTTACTATACGTACGGTTACGTTCAATGTGTTCATTAAATTAAAACAATTGTTCCTTCAACATTAAAACTCGTGGCCATGAGAAAAATATGTCGTTCCCTCAACATAACATCTCAAGGCCACGACATAAGGATGTTGTTACCTCGACAAAATGATCTCGTGGCCACGACATAATATCACGTTCCCACGAGTTAATATCTCGTGGCCACGACAAAACTAAGTGAACCGAACATGTCACCTTACGGGCACCGTAGAATAGAAATGACCACTCATGCACAATTAAAATGACTTTAGGACATTAATGAAATTCATTATTAATTTATTTAGGCTATTATTATATTTTTACTATGGTTTTACTATAGTTTGACAAAAGTCAAGTCCAGCAGTCCATACATGCATTCTTCCCAAATATCTTGAGCTACAATGTCAAAGACAGAGTTTTTAAGATCCCTGAAAGAAAGAAAGAAAGAAAGAAACATATACTATATTGCAACTAAATATTTGCAATTCATAAGGTGCTTGCAAAAAAAAAAAAATAGCACTGCTACTTTTGAGCCATCAATGGAGAAAATGTTTTTTTTTTTTAGTTACAACATCTACCAGCAGGTGGTAATGATAACTAACCAATTCCTGAACCTTAAAAAAAAATGATAAATGTATCTTAATACATAAGAACAATGTATTGGAGACATTATCTTACATTACTGTTTTTTTTTTTTTTTTTAAGAAATGTATACTTTTAATCAGCTAGGACACATTAAATGGCTACTTTTGAATAGCCATCAATGGAGAAAGATGTTTTTTTGCTGCCAGATGGTTAGCTAGCCGGTTCTTGAACCCTTGGTCTCCACCTACTGGGGCCTGGGGCCAGTGAAGGTTTCTCTTTTTTTTTTCTTCTTCTTTTTTTGTGAACAGATTCAAAAGCTTTGAGTTACTGGAAAGAATCAAAATCCCGTCCATTACTAGCCAGCTATTCCTATGTTAGCCAAAGCCTCCTGTAGGCACTTAAGAAGACGCCTTTGTGAAACAAAAGCCCTTTAATACTAATTGTTACGTGCTATGCATATGTGTGTGTGTTTGTTCTTCCTTCCCTCCCTTCCCTCCCTCTCTTGTCTTTTCTCTTCTGCCTCGCTCTCAGGTTCCTGGACGTGTCGCCTGCCAGTCATAATTGTGACGCCGTCCTCTTCGCCCAATCTGCTGTCGCCCTGCCGGTTTAAAGGTCCTCCCGCGAACCTCGTGTGCGGCGGTGTGTTTGTGTGTGTTTTGGTTTGCTGAAATTAGTTTTGTATCCTACTCTCTAATGCTGTGTGTCTAGCACTTTACTTGCTGTGTATCTGAGTTACGGTTCATTTATTCCTTAATTATGGAAAAAGGAACAGGTAAGACTTTATAAACTTTGCACGCAGTAAGGATGAGTGTTTAGACACATTAGGAAAGCAGTGTGCGCCACCCCTTGTAATTTGGTTTTTAGTGGTAAGAGTAGGAAATTTAGACCGTCGGTACGCTGAAGACTTCGGGTTCTTTTCTACATTTTTATTTTGTTAGTTAGTTTAGAGTACTTGGGGAGCTTTATGGGAATCATTTGGTTTTATGTTGTTTTCTTTGATTTGGGCGCCAATCAAGTTCCTTTTCCCTGTATTAGTGAATATTGTTTTTTGTGTTAACCTTCTGTCAGGATCCGGCCCTGACAGTCTTGTCTGTCCTGTCTTTGTTTAATGTGTCTTTGTTTATTTTGTGCCTGAGCACATGGCTGTGTCTTTGTTTGTGTTGGCCATGTGCTCCTCTTGTCCTGCCTTCTCATTTTCAATCACCACGCCCCCTTGTTTAGTCCTTGTTTGCCCAATTGTGTTCATCTGATCCTCGTGTGCTGCTCCCTTTATATTGTGCTCATTTCGCCCTGGTCTTTGCTGGTTCGTTTTGTGTGTGCATTCTCTTTGCTAGTGTCTTTAGTCTGTCTTCCTGCCTCATCCTCTTGTGTTCCCATTTTGTTAAACTCTGTTTCCCCTGTCCATTCTGCATTTGGGTCCTCCCTTGACAAACCCTGACACCTTCGTTACTTCCATTGTTCTTAATTTTCTTTATTATTATTTTCATTTCAGCCATTGTAAATCACGCATCAGATAAGCATTTTTCTTGTGGCTTCGGCTTAATGTAATAAAATGAAAAGTTTAATTTGTGTGTTTATGGTCATTTTTCTGCCTGGTTCAATCCACCCAGCAATAATTTATTTTCTAAGTGTTATGAACCAACTCCTAGACCTTTAAAGTTAGTAACACTAATCTTTTTTTTCCCTCTAATTTTTGAGAGAGTAAATAATTCATGAGGTATTGACTTAGTTGACTTGGGGGGAAACGGCACAGCCAAGCCCTGTTTTGAACAGATAGACCAAGAGGAGCTGAACAGTTATTGAAGTTCAGATAAAAAGTGCTACATGACCCTTAAGCCAATTTGAAAGCATTGGCAGAATGAACCCCGCTGGAAGAGGCTTCCTTGCATGAGTTAGCAACGTGTCAGCAGAGCACTTCGGATTACCTCTCGGAGAGCTCTGGCCCATGTCTGAAGTCTGAAAGCCCATGCCGTGATCAAAGCACGTGTGATCAGATCACTATCAAGCAGCGTGAAGACGTTAAAGCAACAGAAGATAAAGAAATTATGCTTTGGTGTGGGAAGGGAACATATTCACACCAGTGACATGATGGGAAAAGCACACAAATCTGATTAACTGCGCTGCAGTGGGTGCCGACAGATTCCTGTAGTAAAACTGAAAAAGTGTCGCACTCTTTGAGGTTTACCCTCATTTTCTCTTCAGCTCCACAGGCTGTGACTCAATAGATTACATTTTAACATACCCCTGTCCACAATGTCATGCTGTCATCACCACAAATGAATGCTGCCACTTTCTATAGAATCAAACCATTTTCTTTACCACGAGCACTGCATCTTAATACCAGCTCAGACATGCAAACTCTTGGCACTGTCAAAATGAATATTGGGCTGCCAAATCTACAAGACAGAGGGAAGAAAGAAAAGAAGGAAGAAAAAAAGCTAGATAAGCTAAACCGCTAGAACAGCACAACCATAGTCAACCAATCAGGGAAAAGTAAGTAAATAAATAAATAAGATTGTGCATGATTATGTGTTCATAAAACAAATTAATGTTTATTATATAAAACGCTTTTAAACTGAGCACACAAGGGGGTGCTAGAGGGTCTTCTAAAAACTTAAGAAAAAACGAATTATAAGTGTATCTTTAGAAATAGGATTTGTTCCTATTTCTTAAGATACATTTCGTAATTATTTTCTGAATTTTTTTGTAAAACTGAAAAGTACAAAAAGAAAGCATATAAGTTTGGGGTCATTCATAAAAAAAAAATATATATAATTTATGTCTATTTAAACAGCAAGGACAAATTTAATTTATCAATAATGGCAGTAAAGACTTACTAAAGTCTATTTCAAATAAATAATTTTCCTATTCTTCAAATCCTGAAAAAAAATATTAGTTTCCTCAAAAACTTTTTTAAACATTGATAATAATCAGAAATGTTTCTTGAGCAGCAAACCAGCATATTAGAATGATTTCTGAAGATCATGTGACACTGAAGACTGGAGTAAGGATGCTGGAAATTCAGCGCTGCATCACAGGAAAAAAAACAAAAACATTTTATAACATTAAAATGTAATAGAAAACAGTTATTTTAAATTGTAATAATATTTTTTGTTGTTGTTAAAAAACAATGTTTTTACTGTAGTTTGATAAAATCAAAAAAACAAAGTAACTATCAATGCACGTCTTGTATTTATGCCACATCCAGAATGTTTATGCGATAAACATACTGGATGTGGCGAAAATGTGCTATGCGATGGCGCCACAGACGGCAGCCTCAGTGTTTGGCTCTCCAGTGTTTGTACTGTTTTTGTTAGTTTTTCCTGTTTTTTGTTTCTCAAACACGATCAGTTTTACCAAGGATGAGCTGCTGAACATTCGGCAGTACACACCACACAATCTTCTACCGGATTTTGTTTGTGTTTCACGGAAACCTGGCTGAATGACGCCATTCCGGACAGCGCGCTACAACTGACCGGCTTTCAGCTGTTTAGAGCAGACCGCGACGCAGAATCAAGGGGGAAATCGCGCGGCGGCGGGACATGTTTTTACATCAACGAAAGGTGGTGTACAGATGTTACAGCGTTAAAGAAGATGTGCTGTTCCGATCTAGAAGCACTTTTCATTAACTGTAAGCTGTTCTATTCGCCGCAGGAGTTTCACTCGTTCATTCTCGTCAGTGTTTACATTATTCCGCAAGCGCACGTGAGCTCAGCTTTACAGAAACTCGCTGATCAGATCACAGAGACAGAGCAACAACACCCGGATTCTGTTTGAATCATTCTCGGGGACTTTAATAAAGCAAATCTTTCCCGTGAACTGCCAAAATACAGACAGCATGTTACATGTCCCACCAGAGACAGTAATATACTGGACCATTGTTACTCCACAATAAAGGATGCATATCGCTCGGTCCCCAGAGCAGCTGTAGGACTCTCTGACCACTGCCTGGTTCATCTTATACCGACTTACAGGCATAAACTTAAATCTGCTAAACCTGTAGTAAAGTCTGTAAAGAGATGGACCAACGAAACAGAGCAGGCACTGCAAGCCTGTTTCGACTGCACTGATTGGAGCGTTTTTGAAGCAGCCACCAACGGTCTGGACGAGCTCACGGAATCTGTAACATCATATATCAGTTTCTGTGAAGACATGTGCATCCCTACCAGGACACATTTAACATACAATAATGATAAGCCATGGTTTACAGCAAAACTTCGTCATCTTCGTCAGGCCAAAGAGGACGCCTACAAAAGGGGAGACAGTCTTGTACAATCAGGCCAGAAACACACTGAATAAGGAGATTAGAGTGGCCAAGAGGAACTACGCTAAAAAGCTAGAACACCAGTTTCCTGCCAATGACCCTGCATCAGTGTGGAAAGGCCTGAAAGACATCACCAACTACAAGACACCATCCCCCAGCACTGAGGCCAATCAACAACTTGCTGAAGACCTGAATGAGTTTTACTGTAGATTTGAAACTCCCAGTCTAACACCCCACACCCGCTCTGAACATCTCTCCACACAACCATCAACACCTCCTGCAACCCCCCTCTCCCCCACTCCTACGTTTCAGATCAGTGAGGATGATGTGCGCCAGGTCTTCAGAAAGAACAAGAGAAGAAAAGCACCAGGCCCAGACGGTGTGACACCAGCCTGTCTGAAAACCTGCGCTGACCAGCTGGCCCCCATCTTCTCACAGATCTTCAACAGATCACTGGAGCTGTGCAAAGTCCCTGCCTGCTTCAAACGCTCCACCATCATCCCCGTCCCAAAGAAACCCAAGATAACAGGACTTAATGACTACAGACCTGTGGCCCTAACGTCTGTGGTCATGAAGACATTTGAGAGGTTGGTGTTGGCTTATCTGAAGGACATTACTGGACCCTTACTAGACCCCCTGCAGTTTGCTTACCGAGCAAACAGGTCCGTGGATGATGCAGTCAATATGGGACTGCACTTCATCCTGCAACATCTGGACAAAACAGGGACTTATGTGAGGATCCTGTTTGTGGACTTTAGCTCCGCTTTCAACACCATCATCCCAACACTCCTCCAGACCAAACTAACCCAGCTCTCTGTCCCTAGCTCTATCTGTCAATGGATCACCAGCTTTCTGACAGATAGGCAACAGCTAGTGAGAATTGGTAAATTCACATCCAACAACCGCACCACCAGCACTGGCACCCCTCAGGGTTGCGTCCTCTCCCCACTGCTCTTCTCCCTGTACACCAACGACTGCACCTCTAAAGACCCCTCTGTCAAGCTCCTGAAGTTTGCAGATGACACTACAGTCATCGGTCTCATCAAGGATGGAGACGAGTCTGCTTACAGACAGGAGGTTAAAGAGCTGGCTGTCTGGTGCAGTCTTAACAACTTGGAGCTGAACACCCTCAAAACTGTGGAGATGATCGTGGACTTCAGGAGGAACCCCCCTGCACTCCCCCCACTCACCATCATGGATAGCACTGTAACGACAGTGGAGTCATTCAGGTTCCTGGGCACCACCATCTCTCAGGACCTGAAGTGGGACACTCACATTGACTCCACTGTTAAAAAGGCCCAGCAGAGGTTGTACTTCCTTCGCCAGCTGAGGAAATTCAACCTGCCACAGGAGCTGCTGAAACAGTTCTACTCAGCCGTCATCGAGTCTGTTCTGTGCACTTCAATAACTGTCTGGTTTGGTTCAGCTACAAAATCAGACATCAGAAGACTACAGAGAACGGTTCGGACTGCTGAAAGGATTATTGGTGCAGAAGAAAAGCACCAGGCCTAGACGGTGTGACACCAGCCTGTCTGAAAACCTGCGCTGACCAGCTGGCCCCCATCTTCTCACAGATCTTCAACAGATCACTGGAGCTGTGCGAAGTCCCTGCCTGCTTCAAACTCTCCACCATCATCCCCGTCCCAAAGAAACCCAAGATAACAGGACTTAATGACTACAGACCTGTGGCCCTAACGTCTGTGGTCATGAAGATGTTTGAGAGGTTGGTGTTGGCTTATTTGAAGGACATTACTGGACCCTTACTTTACCTCCTGCAGTTTGCTTACCGAGCAAACAGGTCCGTGGATGATGCAGTCAACATGGGACTGCACTTCATCCTGCAACATCTGGACAAAACAGGGACTTATGTGAGGATCCTGTTTGTGCACTTTAGCTCCGCTTTCAAGGCTGCCCACTGCTCCGGGTGTGTGTTCACGGTGTGTGTGTGTTCATTGCTGTGTGTGTGCACTTTGGATGGGTTAAACACAAAGCACTAATTCCTAGTATGGGTAACCATACTTGGCCACATGTCACGTCACTCACTCACTCACTCACTCACCTGGAGCTGAACACCCTCAAAACAGTGGAGATATCATTGTGGACTTCAGGAGGAACCCACCTGCACTCCCCCCACTCACCATCATGGATAGCACTGTAACGACAGTGGAGTCATTCAGGTTCCTGGGCACCAACCTCATGAACAGTTAATGTTCTCCCATTGTGCAATTAAAGTATGTGCAATAACCTTATTCTTATTTATCACCCTAAATCCTAGTACATCCCTACAAACTTTATGTAGGGATGTAGGGGCTAAGCGTCTGCTGTTTGTTTAAACTCCACACTTAGCATCTTGGGCTTGACTGAGACCTGGATTCGTCCAGAAGACTCAGCAACCCCAGTTGCTCTCTCGAACAATTTCTCTTTCTTTCATACCCCCCGTCAGGTTGGCCGGGGTGGGGGCACTGGTCTGCTCATTTCTAACAATTGGAAATACTCAACCCACTCTCCCCTATGCAATTATAACTCATTTGAATCTCATGTAATCACTATAACAGCTCCTGTAAAACTCCAGGTTGTGGTAATTTACCGCCCTCCTGGGCAAATTCTATCCACCTTCCTAGAAGAGCTGGATGGGCTGCTGTCCTC
>NW_015645074.1:62576-75508 GCF_001515625.1 Sinocyclocheilus rhinocerous | reverse complement strand
ATCTATAGCACACCTGTACATACAATTTATTCTTTTTTTTTTGTGGTTTATATTTATGCATGTGTATTTTATTCACATCTTATTTTTATTATCTGTGTGTAGTTGTTGTCTCCGTGTACTGGAAGCTTGTGACACTATAACAAATTCCTTGTATATGCAAACATACTTGGTAATAAAGCTCTTTCTGATTCTGATTCTGATTTATGCCATGTGTGTAGGACTGAACGGTTTTGGAAAATAATCTAATTGCGATTTTTTTTTTTTACCAATATTGTGATTGCGATTTAATATGCCATTTTTTTAAAGCTCTTTATGTTCTGTATTATTCAATATTAGATAGATTAAACATAAATGTTCTTTTCTGTAGGCCAGGCCTATATGTTACAATGAAATTAGGTGATGCATGAATTGATATGAATTACATTTTTATTTAACAACTACAATCACAGTAGTATATTGACTGATTTGTTGAACTTCCAACGTTGTAAGCATGTAATAAGAGAGGACCTCTACAGCCCTGAATGTCAGCGGAGATCAGGACAACTAGATGAGCCCCAGAGACAGATCCCCAGTGAAGACCTTGTCTCCTAGATGGCCACTGGGACAAGACCACAGGAACCAGATGATTCCTCTGCACAATGTGACTTTGCTGCAGCCTGAAATTGAACTGCTGGTTTTGTCTGGTCTGAGGAGAACTGGCCCCCCGACTGAGCCTGGTTTCTCCCAAGGTTTTTTCTCCATTCTGTCACCGATGGAGTTTTGGTTCCTTGCCGCTGTCGCCTCTGGCTTGCTTAGTTGCTTGTCCAGTTGCTTTGACACAATCTGTATTGTTAAAAGCGCTATATAAATAAAGGTGACTTGACTTGACAACATAAAGCACTGACAAATAAGCCTGGTGTAAAGATTAATATGAAAGTCAGTAACAAATCACACAAACTAAAGTGGATTGCAGAAATATAAAAACAAATCTGTTGCTTTACCACACTACTTTAGGTAATTCATAATCACTGTAAAAAACATATGTAAACATGTGGACTGCACTTTTGAAACACTGTCTGTTAAGACAGACTTTAAATAAATAAATAATATATATATATATTACCTTATTATATATATCATTTTAAGGTCAAAGTCTTCAGTAATGAAATGCACCGTAACACTGTTACTGCTTGAGTAATTTCAATGTGCGGTTTTGAAGTATGTTCATTATATACGCTTTCAAATATTTCCGCGTGTAGCATGCCAGGGTTGCCAGTTTTTCACAACAAAACGCACCCAATTGCTACTCAAAACTATCCCAATCCGTTCGAGGGGGGTCCAATGGTAAAAATCGCATTCCAGGGGGTAAAATACACGTTCCCCTTCAGGAACTCGAGCTGCGTTGGAGAACGCTTTGGGAATGCCCCCAGCGTGACCACGCTCTGAATCACATGTGTAATCAGTCCAATGGAAGGGCGAGACATCATAGGCGGGTGACGTAGCGACCAGGAAGCTATAAAAGCACGTGAGGTGGAACCGGCATCAGCTTTCTGTCATTCAGCGAAGCACTCTGTGTTGTGTCAGTCAGATCTCTGTTGTGAGTCCTATTTGGTGTTGTCTGTCAAAAGAAAGAAACAATGTCCAAAGCCACAGGGAAAACTAAAAATAAGGGGCGAAAGTGAGCAGCGTTTCAGGCTGTGTTCCTCCCTGCCCTCGCTACATCATGAGTGGGGATACACACAGTCTGTGCGTTGTTTGCTTGGGGGCGAAGCATGCGTCGTCGGCTCTCGAGGGGGCCGACTGCCCACATTGTGAGCGAATGTCACTGCACTCGCTTCGCTCCCGGAAGGCTCTGAACCGCAGAAAAGTAAGCTAGATGAGCGCTTTCTGCGGAGTAAGCTACCACCTCCACGCCAGAGCCTACCGTTCTTCCCCGATCTCCACACTGAGGTGTCGAAAACGTGGGCTAGACCATATTCATCTCGTCTATTTACCCCCTCTTCCTCTCATTATGCAAACGTGGCGGGGGTTAGTGACCACGGTTATAAGGCGATGCCCCGGGTGGAACAGATGCTCGCGAGCTATCTGTCCCCTGGCGCCACATCGTCCTTAAAGGCTCCGGCATTTCCCTCCAGGCCGTTATGCACAACATCTAGCCTGGTGGGCAAGGGGTATACGGCAGCAGGTTAGGCTGGTGCATGTCTGAACACCATGGCAGCGTTACAGGCGTACCAAGCCGACCTGCTAAAGGAACTAGATGAAGGCAAGGAAGTAAAATCTTATGATATAGCAGAGCTTCGCAGGACCGCTGACCTATTTCTCCGCGCGACCAAAGAGACCGCCCCATGCAATTGGGCAGTCTATGGCAGCTCTAGTGGCAGCAGAGAGACATTTGTGGTTGACCCTGTCAGATATTAAAGAAAAGGACAGGATCTTCCTCATCGACGCCCCGCTCACGCCTTATGGCTTGTTTGGCCACACCGTCAATTCCATCGTCGACAGGTACCAGGAGGCCCGTAAACAGGCAGCGGCGTTCCAGCAGTTCCTCCCTCGCCGTTCTCTAGCTCTGGGGGCTGCTGGGCGGGAGCAGCCCTCGCCGTGTACCCGCTCCTCCTCATACCGTGAGCAGCAAAAGCAGAGCGTCGCTTCTCGTGCTCCCCCGCAACGGTACCGGGGTCAGCGGCGCTCTAGGTCGAGGGCTTCGCAGTCATGCTTCAAAGGAAGTCCTCGGCCAAAAGGTCCTGACATGAGAAGCTCAGAGCCTCTGAGGGCGGCCCCTACTGGGGAAGAGCGGGGTGCACCGCAGTATACGGTGTCCGTCTCTCCTCAGTGCCCTCGGGAGATCTTTCTGCCAACCCTGCCATCAAAGGTGCTTCAGGGTGCAGCGGTCTTATCTATCCGCCTGGGAACGTATCGGAGCTGAGGAGCTCGCTACCCCTTCGGGGGGTCTCCAGAGCAGCTAGTTCGGCTGTCTCCTGCCGGTCCTCCGCTTCAGGGCACCGAATTAGCAGCCACAAGTACACCGGAGGCCAGTCTCGAGAGACTGGTTCCCTTAGTAGACTATTTAGCAGCGTGGAAACTACTTCCAAATGTGTCTTGTTGGGTCCTGCACACTGTAGAGAAAGGCTATCGCATTCAGTTCGGCACTCCTCCGCCACCATTCCACGGGGTCTTTCCCACACTCGTGGGCCCTGGGTAGGCTCTGGTATTAGAATAGGAAGTCAACACTCTCTTGAGGAAGGAGGCCATCGAGGTTGTCCCTCCTCACGACAGGGAGTCCGGGTTCTACAGCCGGTACTTCATTGTTCCGAAGAAGGATGGGGGGCTGCATCCCATTTTAGATCTAGGTCAGTTGTGCTCATTTTGGCTTAATCGGAGCAGATGGCGGTTCGACATCGAGATGTTGTTCTTGCTCACATGAAAGAATTGGGGTTAAGACTAAACGCCAAGAAAAGTGTGCTTTCTCCATTACAGAGGACCACTATCTGGGCAAGGTGTGGGATTCAACCACGATGCAGGCATGATTGTCCCCTGCTCGGATCGTTTCGATCCTCACAGCAGTCAAGAGAGTCAGAGAAGGCCAGTCACTCACTGTCAAGCAGTTTCAGAAACTATTGGTTTTGATGGCAGCTGCGTCCAACGTGATACCTTTTGGCCTGCTGTACATGAGACCCCTACAGTGGTGGCTCAAGACCAAAGGGTTTTCCCCGAGGGGAAACCCGCTTCGCATGATCAAGGTCACGCGGCGATGCCTACGTGCCTTGGACATGTGGAGGAAACCTTGGTTCTGATGCGTCCCTCACCGGCTGGGGTGCGGTCATGAGTGGCCACCCTGCCCGCGGGTCTGTGGAGCGATCGCCATCTCACTTGGCACATCAACTGCCTGGAGATGCTGGCCGTATTTCGAGATTTGAAGCACTTCCTCCCGGACCTAAGAGATCGCCATGTGCGAGTGCGCACCGACAACACAGCGGTGGTCTCTTATATCAACCACCAGTGAGGTCTGTGTTCGCGCCCCTTGTACAAGCTGGCGCACCAGATCCTTGTGTGGTCCCAGAGCAAAATCCTTTCATTGAGAGCAGTACATATTCCTGGGTATTTGAATATGGGAGCAGACATCCTGTCGAGGCAGGGGCCGAGGCCCGGGGAATGAAGGCTTCACCCCGAGGTGGTGAAGCAGATATGGATCATTTTTGGCCAGGCTCAGGTGGACTTGTCTGTGACTCAGATGACATCGCACTGTCCCCTCTGGATCTCTTTGACTCATCCGGCTCCACTGGGGCTGGATGCTATGGTACAGACTTGGCCGAGGCTTTTTCTGTATGCTTTTTCCCCGATCGCTCTGCTCCTGGAAGTTCTGGAGAGAGTGCGCCGGGATGGGGTCCGTCTGCCGAGGTTGTTGAGACCATCCTCCAATCCAGAGCTCCTACGAAGAAACTGTACGCCTTGAAGTGGAAACTTTTCACTTCTTGGTGCGGAGATCATCAGCTCGACCCAGTTAACTGCCCGATTGGTACAGTGCTGGAGTTCCTGCAGGCCCGCTCACTCGACCCGAGGTATGGCGGCCTCCAAGGCCTTCTTGGCAGGTGTGTCCATGCAGGACATCTGCAACGCTGCGGGTTGGTTCACGCCCCTCACATTCATCAGGTTCTATGGCCTAGATATGAGAGTCACTCCTGGCTCTTCTGTTCTCTCGTCCTAGCTGTGCTCTTCCACACTAGGCAGGGATTTGCAAGTCTGGCGGCGTGGGCATACTCGTTCCCAAAGCATTCTCCGACGCAGCTCGAGTTCCTGAAGGGAACCATCTCCAAGTTACGTATGTAACCATGGTTCCCCGAAGGGAACGAGACGCTGCGTCTCAGGGCCATACTTCCGGCATCCCTGCGAGCACTTGCTTCATTCCTAGAAGCTGACGCCGGTTCCACCTCACGTGCTTTTATAGCTTCCTGGTCGCTACGTCACCCGCCTATGACGTTTTGTCCTTCCATTGGACTGATTACACATATGATTCAGAGCGTGGTCATGCTGGGGGCGTTTCCAAAGCGTTCTCTGACGCAGCGTCTCGTTCCCTTTGGGGAACCATGGTTACATACGTAACCTGGAGACGTTTTTTGGAGGGGTTCCCCAAAAGACGTGCGAAAGAGGGGGGCCGCCAGAGACGTGTGCTGCCGGACCCGCAGTCCGGAATGTACCCATGACACTGCTGTTTTAGTGCTATGCATAGCTTTAAAACCTGATTAAAAAAGTTAATTAATAGAGTTTTCTGACTAGAAAGATTGTAATGTTTAAGCCAGTACATCTTTCTCCATCTTTGAGATAAAAGGAATATTTGAAATAGGCTGAAAGTTGGAAAGAGATGTAGGATCGAGATTTAGCTTCATAAGGCAGGCTGGAACGGCGCCAGTTTGTAAGCATTTACCAACTACTGATAACAGACCTGGGTCTCCTGTTTGAGGAAAAACGGAGGAACAATAACTTTTGAGCATGATGCAAGCTTAAGATAATTCACAGTTTGCTTACAGGAGCGCAAGTTGAGTGGCTCAAAAAGAGACCATGTGGAACATAAAGCAGCATCAGACAGAGTATAACCAAAGACCTCTGAGATCTAATAGCTATGACCTTATTTGTGAAAAACTTTCCAAACTTTCACAAAGGAAAACAGAAGGCTCAGGGAAAAGTTTAACAGGAGGATTTGTGACTGGGGGCATTGTGCAGCATGAAAACTGCTGGCTGATTGGGCGATGAATGCAGGGAAGGAACCACATGTTGCCGCAGGAGGTTCTGAATAACATTTGCATTCACTATGCCATGTAGCTGTATGAGGCCCAACTCCTGCTGCAGTAAACATCCCCTAACTTCAGACCAGTTCTCCTCTGTCCACACAACATGCTCCTCAGCAAACGTTAGTCCACCCTTTTGATTCTTTCTGCTGAATAGGGGTTTAGTCACTGCAGAGTGGGCTTTCAGTCCAGATTCTCTTAAACGTTGAGACACTGTCTGCTGAGACAGATCCTTACCCTGTTCAGAGCTGAACTGGCGAGCAATTCCATCTGCAGTGTTGATTCTCCGCAATATCCTGCCCTCTCGTGCATTTGTCTTTCGTGGATGACCAGCCTTTTTGGGGACTCATTAACTTGAATGAGTGAGTGACATTGTAAAGATGCTATATTCTAGAAATCACAGATTTGGAACGAGTTAGTGACATTTTAAAGATGCTATATTCTAGAAATCACAGATTTGGAACTAGTTAGTTACATTGTAAAGATGCTATATTCTAGAAATCACAGATTTGGAACAAGTTAGTGACATTGTAAAGATGCTATATTCTAGAAATCACAGATTTGGAATGAGTTAGTGACATTGTAAAGATGCTATATTCTAGAAATCACAGATTTGGAATGAGTTAGTGACATTGTAAAGATGCTATATTCTAGAAATCACAGATTTGGAATGAGTTAGTGACATTGTAAAGATGCTATATTCTAGAAATCACAGATTTGGAATGAGTTAGTGACATTGTAAAGATGCTATATTCTAGAAATCACAGATTTGGAATGAGTTAGTGACATTGTAAAGATGCTATATTCTAGAAATCACAGATTTGGAATGAGTTAGTGACATTGTAAAGATGCTATATTCTAGAAATCACAGATTTGGAATGAGTTAGTGACATTGTAAAGATGCTATATTCTAGAAATCACAGATTTGGAATGAGTTAGTGACATTGTAAAGATGCTATATTCTAGAAATCACAGATTTGGAATGAGTTAGTGACATTGTAAAGATGCTATATTCTAGAAATCACAGATTTGGAATGAGTTAGTGACATTGTAAAGATGCTATATTCTAGAAATCACAGATTTGGAATGAGTTAGTGACATTGTAAAGATGCTATATTCTAGAAATCACAGATTTGGAATGAGTTAGTGACATTGTAAAGATGCTATATTCTAGAAATCACAGATTTGGAATGAGTTAGTGACATTGTAAAGATGCTATATTCTAGAAATCACAGATTTGGAATGAGTTAGTGACATTGTAAAGATGCTATATTCTAGAAATCACAGATTTGGAACGAGTTAGTGACATTTTAAAGATGCTATATTCTAGAAATCACAGATTTGGAACGAGTTAGTGACATTTTAAAGATGCTATATTCTAGAAATCACAGATTTGGAACGAGTTAGTGACATGCTATATTTGCTATATTCTAGAAATCACAGATTTGGAACTAGTTAGTTACATTGTAAAGATGCTATATCACAGATTTGACAGATTTGGAACAAGTTAGTGACATTGTAAAGATGCTATATTCTAGAAATCACAGATTTGGAATGAGTTAGTGACATTTTATATATATATATTGGAACGAGTTAGTGACATCAGAATCAGAATCAGAATGAGCTTTATTGCCAGGTATGTTTACACATACGAGGAATTTGTTTTCGTGACAGAAGCTTCCACAGTGTAACAGAATGACAGTGACAGAACAAAAACCAAAAAAACACAGATAATAAAAAATAAAAATGAATAAAAAATAGAACAAGTAAAAAAAGGAATAAAAAAATATACAAATCGACAATTGTATGTACAGGTATATAACAATAGACAGTTGTATGTACAGGTATATTATGTGCAAACTGAAATGTAGACTGAGTATGTGTGTTAGATAAATAAGTGTATGAGTGAATAAATAGTCTGTATTAGATCAAATGGGTGCTTCTACTAAATACTGAGCATTTTTCAGTTTTTCTTTTTTAATAAATCTGCAAAGATGTCAACAATTCTGTGTTTTTCTGTCAATATGGGGTGCTGTGTGTACATTAATGAGGAAAAAAAATTAACTTAAATGATTTTAGCAAATGGCTGCAATATAACAAAGAGTGAAAAATTTAAGGGGGTCTGAATACTTTCCGTACCCACTGTATATTATGTAATATATTTATAAATAATATTAAAAATAATGTTTAGATATTTATAAATAGCATTATTCATATTATTGTTGTAAATATATAAATATTTATGTTTTGTTTTAAATTTATTATAACAATTTACTGCCTTTGTGGGCTGATATTTGTCCTGGCATGAATGTGGACCAAAAAAAAAAGCACATATTTTTATGTTTGTCTTCAGCATGAATTTTTCTCCATCTTCATGGGGGCAACATCTGAAGTACGCAGCAGTGCACTAATGCAGCTTAGAGAGAGAATTGCTCGGTGGGACTATTTAGAAATCTTGAAAGATTTTACGGTTTAAATATTTTTATTATTAGAAATTTTAGCAGACAGACACTTGTAATTACACTTTTTTAAATACAAACATATAAAACTTACATTTTAACAAATAAACATAAAAAAAAAAAAAGAAAAACAAACAATAGTCATGAAAATAATAAATGAACAAAACAATTTTTTAAATACATTTCCCCCCCACCCAAAAACTTAACCCATAAGTGCTATCCAGTGGTAAAAGTAGGTACTGAAGGCATAATAAACCTATTAATCACAAGTTTGTAGAAAGGAAATAAAAGGGGACCAAATTTTTTCAAATAACAAAATCTTGTCTATTAGGGTATACCTGATTCTTTCCAGATGTAGTGTACCTGTCAACTCTGTCAGCCATAATTTAAGAGTTGGAACTTTTTTCTTCCAAAACAAAAGGATACGTTTTGGTGTTCTAATAGCCTCAGCTAAAGGCTCAATCACTAATGCAAACAAAAGTGGTGACAGTGAACACCCCTGTCTTGTACCTCTGTGTAATTCAAAACGAGAAGACATTGTTTGATTTGTGAGAATTCTTGCACACGGACTAGAGTACAACAATTTAATCCATGAAATGAAATTATCTCAGAGATTAAACTTCTTTAATACGGCAAATAGGTAAAGACCACTCAATTTGATCAAATGCCTTCTCTGCATCCAATGACAGAATGGCTAGATCTTGCTGCAAGCCTCTGGAAGAGTAAATTATGTTAAAAAAGACGCCTAAGATTAGAGGAAGAGTTACGTTTTGGTATGAATCCATTTTGATCTGGATGCACCACATTTATAATTACTGTGTTTAGTCTGCATGCCAAAGTTTTTGCCAGAATTTTTTGATCTGTATTTAAGAGTGAAATCGGTCTATAAGGACCCAGTTCCTCTGGGTTCCTTCCTTTTTTTGGGGACTACAGTAATAATTACCTCATTTAGGGAAGATGGCAGAGACTGATCTATAAATGCCCGTTTATAAACCTTATATAAATAAGGTGATAGTAATTTGTTGAAGGCTTTATAGAATTCATTACAAAATCCATCTAGACCAGGAGTTTTACATCCTTTTAGAGATTTTATAGTACCTGATATTTCTATTTAATAGTAATTCCTGCACCTAACTCCTCAACTTGCTCTTGCTTTAATGAGGGTAGATTTTGTTGGTCTAGAAACTGTCGGATCTATATTTCCTTTAGACTAATACAGTGTCTCATAAAACGTTTGAAACTTACTATTTATATCCCTAGAGGAAGTAAGAAATTCTCCTGTGTCTGATTTAATTTTGTATATTGCTCGTTCAGATGCTGTTTTACGAAGTTGTCGAGCTAAAAGTTTTTGAGGTTTATCACCGAATTCGAAGTATTTTTGTTTTACATACTGAAAGGATTTTGAGATTTTAGAACAGAGAATTTGATTCAATTTATATTTAAGTGCACATTTTTTTTAAATATTTTTCAATACATGGATGTTTAGCATTTTCCATGTCTAATTTCCGAATTTGAACTTCTAATACCTCTGATTTAGCCCTATTTCTCTTTCTCTGAGATGCTTTATAAGAGATAATACAACCCCTAATGTATGCTTTAAATGTGTCCCATAAAGAATTAAGCCTCCAATTTCTTTGTGGTTTCTCCATATTATCTATTTTAGACTTGTGTTAATGGCACAGAAAATATTTCCCCAACAACAATTACATATCTCCCTTCTTTATCTGAAATAGTCAAATTATGTTTAAATGGGACTCCTTTACAGATAAGGATAGCTGTTCCTCTAGATTTAGCAGAGAAATTGGAATGATAAATTTGTCCGATCCATTTGCATCTCAGTCTAACATGGGCAGTACGTTTCAAATGAGTCTCTTGTAGAAACATAATATCTGAAAACAGCAATTTTAAATGAGACAATATTTTTCCCCTTTTAACTGGTTCATTCAGACCTTTGGAGAAACTTAAAGACGCCCCATTTGCATTTACCTTATTAAACATAAACTGTGATTACAACAGAAAATCACAATCTGTTCCGACAAGTTACCTACACACCGGCAGATGTTTCTGTTTCTGTTTATTTCACTTTTAAAGCACACATTTATACAACTATTGTTGCCCAAGGTGCTGTACAAACAAAGTAAAGCAAATAAAACCAAGAGCATACAAAGATAAGTTTAAACACTAAAAATTCAATGACACCCCTCAATACCCAGTATAATTAAAAGCCTGAGATAATAAATGCATTTTTAACCGAGATTTAAATGTAAATATAGTTGGAGCTGCTCTAACATACAGGGGTAAAAGATTCCACAGTCTAGGTGCAGCTACCGAAAAGGCACGATCCCCCCTAAGTTTTAATCTAGACCTAGGAACAGTTAGAAGCAGCTGATCAGAGGACCTAAGGGATCTAGTAGGCGTGTGTCGTTTAAGAAGGTCTGCAAGGTAAGGAGGTGCCAAACCATTTAAGGATTTAAAAACAAACAATAAAAGCTTGAATTCTATTTGGAAATGTACTGGCAGCCAATGAAGGGAAAATAGAACCGGTGTGATGTGCTCTCGTTTTCGAGTGCCTGTCAGCATCCTAGCTGCTGCATTTTGGACTGCCTGCAAACGTGACAACGCTTTCTGGCTAACTCCTATATAAAGGGAATTACAATATTCAAGCCTTGAAAAAATAAAGGCATGGATGACTTTCTCAAGGTCTTTAAAAGAGAGAAATATCTTTACCTTAGCCAAAAGTCTCAAGTGGAAAAAGCTGGATTTAACGACAGCATTAATTTGCATATCAAATTTGAAATCTTTATCAAATAAAACACCCAGATTTTTCACCACCATCTTATTATACGAGGCTAGAGGGCCAAGGTTAACAGTCTCACTCGGCCCAAAAATAATCATCTCTGTTTTGTTTTCATTTAGTTTTAAAACATTTAAATTCATCCAGCCTTTTATATCATTTAAACATTCTAAAATAGGAGTTAGAACATTCTTGTTATTCTGTTGTAATGGTAGATATATCTGCGTATCGTCTGCATAACAGTGAAATGAGACATTATGCTTCTTAAAGATAGACCCCAAAGGGAGCATATATAGAGAAAAAAGTAATGGGGACAGAATGGACCCTTGAGGGACACCACAGGTGAGAGGAACTGAGGTAGATAAAAATTCACCAACATTAACTGCAAAGCTTCTATTTGATAAATACGACTTAAACCACTGAAGAGCCACTCCTTGAATTCCTGCATATTGTTCAAGACGAGAAACCAAGATAGTGTGGTCAACAGTATCAAAAGCCGCACTAAGATCTAATAAAACTAGGATTGCAGAGGCTCCAGAGTCAACGGTTAACAAAATATCATTGTAGACTTTTAAGAGTGCCAATTCTGTACTGTGTTTTGTTCTAAAACCTGATTGGAAAACCTCGAATACTGAATTTTTCTATAAAAAGGGCTGTAATTGAGTGAAAACTACTTTCTCCAACACTTTTGAAAAAAAGGGAAGTTTCGAAATCGGTCTAAAATTTGAACAAACTGTAGGATCCAAATTAGCTTTTTTAATAAGAGGCTGCACTATTGCATGTTTAAAACAGACAGGAACAGAGCCTGAGACCAAGCAACAATTAATTATTGCCATGACACTCGGACCAATAACACTAAAAGCTTGTTTAAAAATGCGAGTAGGGATAATATCTTGATGGCAAACTGTAGGCTTCAAATGTTCAACGATCTCCCCCAAGGTTGCAAAAGATACAGGCTCAAACTGATTAAAAACAGCAGAGCATGTAGATGGGGCTGATGGATCGTAATCCGGTAGTTGGATAGATGATCTAGTATCTTCAATCTTCTCAATAAAATATTTAAGAAAATTTTCACAAGTTTGTAAAGAGGCATCAAGACAATCAGGAGCAGGAGGATTAATAACAGAATTTAACGTATTAAACAAAACTCTAGGTTTGTGCCGATTTTTTTCAATAATATCAGAGAAATAATTAGCCCTTGCTCTATTTAAAAACTTCTAATAATTGGCTAGAGAATCCTTAAAAATCTCATAAGAAATTTGAAGCTTGTCCTTCTTCCATTTGCACTCCGCTCGTCTACAAATCTGTCGGAGGGCACGAGTAGATTCATTTAGCCAAGACTTTGATTTATGTTTTGCACGCTTAACCTTCAAAGGTGCAATAGAATCTAAAATACTGGTACATGTAGAATTGAACAGAGAAAGTAACTCTTCAGCACATAATTGCGAAGATAAGTTTACACAATCCAAATTTAGAGGAGAAAAAACATTATAAGCAGTGCAAAAATCATTAATAGTTTCAGAATTCACTGTACGGAGACAGCGGGCAGCCACACATGGTTTAACAACAGAACAAGGAAGAGAAATGTCAAACTCAACAGACTTGTGATCAGAAAAACCAGTATCAGAGATTTCAATACCGAATACAGTAAAACTATGGGATAGAACAAGATCTAGGCTGTGACCTTGTTCGTGTGTTGACCCAGTCACAGACTGAACAAGATTAAAAGAGTCAATAAGATTTAAAGGGGTCATATGATGATTTTTTAAAGATCATTATTTTGTGTATTTGGTGTAACAGAATATGTTGACATGCTTAAATGTTCAAAAAACACATTATTTTTCAAATACTGTACATTATTGTAGGTCCTATATGCCCCGCCTCCCTCAAACGCTTCGTTTTCTACAAAGCCCCCTCCTT
>NW_015645074.1:57884-62251 GCF_001515625.1 Sinocyclocheilus rhinocerous | reverse complement strand
GGGAAATTCTCAACATGCCATTAGGTCGTAAATGTATCTGGTCTAGCAAAGGTGTCGTGGTTGCCATGGTAACCAGTGTCCTGGGCCTCGTTCACAGACATCTTGGCACCCAGTATGTTTATTGGGTGAGGGGTCTGTGAATGTTTGTTAATCTAATGAATAATTTATTTGTTAAATCAAATGAAAAATGGTGCGTCTGATTAGTCCAGACGCTACATCCGAGGAGAATTAAAAAAATGTACACTCCGGTGGCACAAGTTCCGAAAAAGGGCTGAGATCCCCAACATTTAGCCAAGTCTCAGTTACAAATAAAAAGTCCAGACCACGTGAAGTAAAAAAGTAATTCAATATAAAGGACTTATTTACTAATGATCTTGAGTTAACCAGAGCCATCCTGACCACAGTCGGGTCACCAGCCGACCGTGATGCATGACATAACGGCCGAAGATTCATTAGATCCACACCACCTCTGCGCAAACGAGGCAAACGTACCTGAGGGGGAATTGTGTGGAAAAAAGGTACAACAGGTCGAATCCAGCAGTACAACTGCTCCAAGCAACGCCAAGAAAAGTAGCGATCCCGAACCAACTCATATTGGCGAACAGAGGGGTAGGAATGGGGCACAGCAAAAGATGCCAGGTACGATTTCCATCTGATAAGTACACCACCTCGCTTTCCACGTCTCCGACGTCGCTTTCTCCTGGGAAAAGCACAGGGTAGCTGGCGTAAGCTTTCCGGAATAGTAGACAAAGGCGGAGGAAAACTGCCATTTGATTTCCTTAGATCCTTATTAATCGATATTTCGACTGCATTTCGAATATCAAAAAGTGTTTGCTTGTCATAGACAAGTATGGTTGAAACATGTTGAAAAATCAGAGATAAAAACAAAATAACAAACAGCCAGATAGATTGAAGATGTTAGCATGGAAACCTTTAGCACTGACCCACCCTCCCAACAAAACGTTTGATAACAGAACATGTTTAGCTGTTACAGGAACAAATGTACAGCACAACTTACCACGAAGTAGAAGGCAATAAAAAGGTAAAAAACAAATAGAAAAGAAAAGCAGACCTCCGCATTTTACTTTGCAGAGACTTCACAAAAGTCCAACAGTGAGTCCGCTAAATAACAGAAACTTCAACAAAACAACAGGCTTAACATCTCGGAATTATTGTTCATCATTTACTTATCTGTGCCAAACTGTTCGATTGCAAATTTTCATGCTTCGTTCGCGTCGGTGAAAAGCTTCTCTCCCTCACTGTACGTCACCCGCAGCTTTGCTGGATACAGAATGCCAAACTTCACACCGGGTTTATCCCGAAGGATCTGTCTTACTCTGGCAAAGGCTGCCCGAAGTTTGACCACAGCCGAAGGATAGTCTCTGAATATCTGAATGGAGCGACCGTTAAAGGTTAGCTTTCTCTGTGATGACACTTGCGCATGATGTTTTCCATGGTATGGTCATGGTGTATCCGAGCAATGAATTGCCGCGGCGGGTCACTGTCCTCAGGCCGGGAACGAAGAGCTCAGTGCGCGCGATCAGGGACAGGCAGCTCATCCAATCCAAGCACCTCCATGAGCAGTTTAGCTACAAACTCTCTAGCACCTTGACCGTTTTCCATTCCTTCTCGGATTCCCACGATTCTTATACTTTGCCTCTTAGAACGGCCTTCCAGATTGATGCATTTTTCCGTTAATTCTGACACCTGCTCGGACAGACTTTTAACTTGAGCTTGTAATTTCGTAACCGCATCTGCCGAGGCCGTAGCATTCTGTTCAAGATGTTCGAGAGTTGTACGATGATCGTTTATGGTTAGCTGCATTGCATCAAACTTAGCATCAATTTTCTTTTCCAGCGTCGCCATCTCTCCTTTCAAACTTTCTTTAATATCCGTTTTAACCTTGCCCAGTTCCACTCGGAGAGATTCAATTGCAAGCAGCACCGGGTCGTTACTTGCTGTTGAGCTGGCCTCTTCCAGCGAGCCCGTGGTCTCGGCCGAACTTTCTCCCTCAGCGACATCTTTCTTTCCTGGTTTCTTCGACGGCATTTATAAACACGCAAATTGCAATTGATGTTGAACGTATGCAACACTATAAAGGATTCGAGAGCACTAACGAACTTGTTTGTCTTGTTTTAATGAAATTTGAATGAAAATTAGCGGAGCTACCAAGCCCACGTCTTACTCCATCATCGACCCGGAAGTCCCAATCTTGAAAGATTTTGTCAAATTCATTTGAGAACACATCAATTAATTCACCACTTCCTGTCTTCTGACCCCTGGGTGTCTGCTTAGTTGCCTCCGGGATGAAATGATCACATACATTTTTAAACCACACAATCAGCACTCAGCAGTAAAGCAGATAGCCTGTAGGTTTCTTTTGTCTTCAGTGTTTTCACAGCGCATTTAAAGAGGGACTGCATTGTTTTGTGGCTACCAAATTAGCAGCAGCACTTCACACAGAAACGGCCCATCCAACCACCAGCCTCCTCGCATCCGTTGATCGTTGTGAAAATGTTACAGCCAGTGCTGAGAAGATAATTACTATCATCAAACTGTCAGACCATCATTCCTTTTCAATTTACTGCAAGGGCTCCATCAGCGGACAGCCAGTGCGTAAAAAGAGTGAAGGACCGAGGCGTATGATGGGATCGCATGTTGGAATGCGAGGGAATGTTTGTGTGGAGTTGATACAGAGCTGAGTCTGACCTGTAAATCCTCGCGCCGTGTGGAGGCTCATAATTAGTGATCAAGTCACATGACGCAGCTGGTTGGCAGAAGCAGTGACACTGAACTACTGCAAGTGTGGCATAGAGGACGTGTGATAAACTAAACACAGATCATTGTTTAGCTATACAGTCATTAGTGAGGTAATTACAGGTGGAAGTGTGGAGAAGACTAAAGGTGACTACTCACTAGAGCACAGGTCACAGTTGTAAGTACCCAATAGCTTATGACAACTTGATTGATGATTGAACTTTTGAGCTCATAATCATATCCATATGTGCCCTCTGACATCATAATAATTTCCATATGCGAAAATCGGCACTCGTGAAATTCAGCCGTCAACCTTTGAGCTCCGGGGGATGAAATATGTTGTTTTTGTAAGTGTCCAGCGGATGTCAGGGGTGTCCGGTTGCTGTGAGTAGTGATACCCGCCACCATATGTCAACTTGATTGATGGCTTTGACCTTTGTGACCTTTCCCCCTCCCCCACGCACCCACCATATGGCGACCACCCACGTTGTGTTGGCCCCGTGACCTATCCAGATGTGAAAACCGGCATATGTGAAATTCCGACGTCAACCTTTGACCTCCGGGGATGAAAAATTATGTTTGTTCAGCTGTATGTATGTGTCCGAGCGGTGATGAAGCAATAATGAACTCCTGAAGAATGTTTTTGAAGATTTTAATGGTCCGTTCCCTCATCCGGGGGGTTTGCCCATCTGGGGTCTGTGTGACAGGTTGCATTCCAAGGCATGCTTAGATAAATAGACCCTGGCACTTCTGTGGAAAATCAGAAAAGAGCTGTGAAATACATAGACATGTCAGGTTTATACGTACCTAAAACTCCCGAGAAGGAATGGGATGAACAATAAACAGAATAAATAAACAATTTTAACAGATTCTCTCTCTCTCTCACGCACACACACACACTGTAATGTATAATGAAATTGAAAATAAAAATATAAAAACCCTCTTACATTTTTCCGTGAGACAACGTCTTCCTCGTGCAAACATAGCCATTCTTCAAATGAGAGGTTTACCAAAATTAAGCTGGAAAAGCACTCTCTCTCTCTCTCACACACACACACACACACACACACACTGTCATTCTGATAAATTGAAAGGAAAAAAAGTTTAGCTTAATGAATAAATAAAGAAATGTGAAAAACTCAAATTTTTACAGGGGAACCAGAATATGTCTTCACGTTATTTCAGTAGCTTCGCAAATGAGATGTTTAAGATCTGTATCCCCTCTAAGTCTGTCTAAATCTCGAGGACGACGGCGGTGCAGTGGACTGTGACGGTATGGCATGGAGCAAGACTAATTTTGCAGTATCGATTCGAACCTCATGCGGACCGGGGTTTAGAAATGTTTTAATTATTCAGTTAATATTACATTTATTCACGCGTTTTAAATATTATCTAGACTTGTTTCATTTCAGGGTTTTGGGTGCACAGTGTTTTGGGTATAAGGATCACGACCGTCTATCTTTCCTATTCTAACTTGCAGAAAATTGTACCGGAGAACATAGTTGGAATGTTTACACAGATGTAATCTGAGAGTCGAGGTCTTTGCAGCCGTAATGTTACGCTTTGTTTAAATAACAACGAGGCCTCTTTACATATGCTTTGGATTTAAC
>NW_015645074.1:37723-55518 GCF_001515625.1 Sinocyclocheilus rhinocerous | reverse complement strand
AAGCGACGAGGACGACGGCGGATCAGTGGACTGTGACGGTATGGCATGGAGTTAGCCATTATTTTGCAGTCTCGATTCGAACCTCATGCGGACCGGGGTTTAGAAATGTTTTAATTATTCAGTTAATATTACATTTATTCACGCGTTTTAAATATTATCTAGACTTGTTTCATTTCAGGGTTTTGGGTGCACAGTGTTTTGGGTATAAGGATCACGACCGTCTATCTTTCCTATTCTAACTTGCAGAAAATTGTACCGGAGAACATAGTTGGAATGTTTACACAGATGTAATCTGAGAGTCGAGGTCTTTGCAGCCGTAATGTTACGCTTTGTTAAAATAACAACGAGGCCTCTTTACATATGCTTTGGATTTAACAGCGACGACATAAATATTGTCTCCTGTCACGGTTGTAATCTATACATTCCTAAGTTATTTTCACAGCCTTTCCAGGATCTGTTTATGTAAACAGAACGCCCTGCGTGAAAATGGCCTTACATTTAGACACAGGCAGAGACAGAACGGAAGATCTGGCGGTCAAAATCACATCTATCTAACGTTAATAATCAAATTGTCTAGTTCAGTTGTATATATTTTATGCACAAGATAACTTTACAGGTCCTATGTTTAAACGTTATATTAAATGTCTTTATTTGAAACAGCATGTAATGTTATACGACAATCATGCTTCAAACATAAAGACAATTATCTAATTTTTCTGGTTTATGTGTCTGTGAAAAAGTTTCTATTTTGCGAACAAAGTTGCTGTAAAACAAAATTACTAGTAATCATATATACGTACGTGAATTCTAGCGAGTGTACAAACACTATTTTCGCAGCAGAATATGCATGATAATGCGTTTATCATAGAGTACGAGCGCCCTCTTTTGGGGAGACGTAAAACTACAGCTCTAACAAGAAATTACATAGCAGATCTGTTTATTCACTTCCCAATATTAAAACAAAATATTAACATATTAAAACAAGATATATACTTATTCTATCCTAACTTACTATTCATAGAGTGTTACATTTAAATATTTCAAAAGCTGTACAAATAATGTAAAGCTCTTTTTCTTTTTCTTTTTTCTTTTACGACTTTGCCATATGATCCCAGGAGAGTAATAAAAAAGACCTTAAAACCACGTGTTTTCAGCAGATAACAGTTAGTTTCAGGACAGTTCATTTCAGGAGCTTCTTACGTCTATTTCTGGAATTATTATGAATCAACATGGTAAGTCCAATTTATTTATTTATTTCCTTGAAAAAACTAATTTGACTAGGCTTCAACTGAGAACGAATTCTCTGTTTTCATCATAATATTGTCAGTCCATTCGTATTGAGAAATAATAAATACGAGTCATGATTGAATTGTCCCGAGGCTGTATGGTCTTAACGATTGTTTTATTATAGTACACCGTTTTATTAGTTATCTTGTTATGTTTGGAAGAGATTATCTGTGGATCGATTTAAACTGTGATGTTTGTCTGAGTTTTAATATCAATCGTCTTAGACAATTGTTTTAAACTAAGTATGCTCAACTAACAGATGTCTTTATTTAATATCGTAATCCGAATCATTTAAATTTGGAATAATTATGATAGATTAATCCTTTACTAATGTTTGAAGAGACACCGGGCGCTGCTGAGTAATTGCCAGCTAAAATCACAGGACGAAGAAGAGCGCACACGACGCTTTTGAAATGACGTCATATTTGTGCGTGTCCCTGACTTATTCTAAAATAATCTATTTCGGTTTATACCTGACTGGTTTAAAACTTATTTTTGCAAAACCGTTTCCCCCTAAAGTTTTTCTTTATGTTTTGTTTAAGATCTTTCTTTATGTTTTATAGATAAATAGTCATGCTCTAAACTATTGTTTAATTTCATACGGTTAAAGCCTTTTTATTTCGCCTGTTTCTCTGGCTGTCCTGTGGAGTAGGGGTATTGCGGTCTGCCTGCAATGCAATCTAATGCCTCGGCGAGGGTTCGCGCCCTGCATTTTTCATGTCAATTTTCTGATTCCTTTAAATATTTTGTCTATGGAAAAACATTGAATTCTCCTATTCTGCTTCATTATACAATGGTACTTTAAATCAATAAAGTAGATCGACTCTAAATTTTTACACATGTTAGCATTTATTATTTTTTAATATTGTTTATTGTTTAAAGTTCTTAAATATTACTATATAGACTTTCAATATGTTTAAATTTTTACATGTGCTAGCATTTATTATTTTTAATATTGTTTAATATTGTTTAAAGTTCTTAAATATTATTATATAACCTATTAATATGTTTAAAGTTCTTAAATATTATTATACAGTCTATTAATGTTATCTAATGTTAAAATTTAGTAGATTTTAACCTTGTGGTTCGACTATAATTTATATCGGCTGTTTGTTTGTTGTGTGTTAGCGCTAGCATCACACGGTCACCAGTCGTTGCTGGGGGATATTAGAAGGTAATTATATATAGCTGTTTGTTTGTTGTGTGTTAGCGCTAGCATCACACTACCATCTGCAGTTGATGGGGGAAATTAGAAGGTAATTATATATTGATATAGTTATTAAATAGCAAAATGTTGTTGTTTTTTCACAACGCTTAATATAAAGAACAAACAATCTATCTTCTGTTTGTCCTAGGTGTTAGCGATCTGATTTCTATGGACGAATTGACGTTTGAGCAATTTGAATTATACGGTAAGACTGATCGTGTGTTTATTACTTTTCTGATATTTATAGATGTTTTTAATTACGATTTATATATTATCTTTTATTTCCAGCGAGAGAGACAGACGATAACGGAAGTAGAGACGCAGGCGGTGAGTATCAATATATTTATGTCTTATAGTTTATAGCTAAAATAAGTTATATCATCTTTATCTCTTTAATTATTTTTACAGATCTGCCCACCGGTGTGGTGCAAAACAATATTATTTTTACAGATCTGCCCACGGGCGTGGTGCAAAACAATATTATAGACCTGACTGAGGAGAACGAGGAGGAGGACGAACATAAACCCGGACCAAGCAACGCCGATACACAGAAGCGACTGAGAGAAGCTGATGAGTCGTCGGTCGCCCCCGAGAGAAAGAAAAGACTTCTTGCTATCGTAACTCTGATCATAGCGGTTGGAGACGTAGGTGACGGTAAGATTACCTGTTAACTAAGCAATATTTTTAGCTTACAGATATGACTATGTTCTTGACATACGACTTTTAATTTCAACTCCTTTTGCTCTACAGACGGTGACCGAGAGCGTCTCAATAATGATCAACTTAGGGCAGAGACTCCGCTGAACGAATGGGAAACAGGCAGTTGGACCAGCGAACGAAGCGACGATTTACAGCCGTTCGCTTTTCAAGAACCGGTTGAGGAAGACGAAACTGAATCGCTGCCAGACTACCGGCAGAACGACGATGTTAATGAAAGATTTGATGCTTTGCGCGAAGAGATGATTAACCGTCAGGAGTCTTTTCATGAAGTTCTAATCCTCGAGTATTTTTGCAAAGCGGGTCTTACTCTCGACATCATCATGCAAGGATGTAAATTAATCTTCATGTACGACGAAGCTTTTGCTCAGCGATACATAGACAGTTACAGTTTCATCCCGATGGCTCTGTCTAAGATGCCCGCCGCTCTAAACCTAACAACGACGGAAAATTGTTACTTCCCTCATCATTTCAATAGGCAGGAAAATGAGAACTATGTGGGTCCCTACCCCGACAAAAAGTTTTACAGCTATGAAAACATGTCAGATAAAGACCAGGCAAAGTTCAACGAGTGGTATAGCACGGCCTCGGGTAAATTCTTTCATTTCAGGAAGGAGTTGTATGCGTACGGCATGAACGACGTCGTCTTATTACGTGAAGCATGCATGAAATACCGAGAAGCGTTCATAGACTGTACCGAGATCGATCCGTTCAGCTTTACCACTCTCGTGAGCTGTTGTATGGGAGTCTTCAAAACACATTACCTCGCCAGAGACACGCTGGCTCTGACGCATAATAACATGTACGTCCAACACAGCAAGACTTACTCTAACGTGTCGATCGAATGGCTCGAGTATGTGAAAAAGACCCGAAACTTAGACATTCACAATGCATTAAATCACGGTGAAGTGCAGATCGGCCGTTACTTTTTAGATGGTTACTACGAACAGGACAGGACGAGGTACGGGCTAGAATTCAATGGATGTTTATTCCACGGTCACGAATGCCGCTTTGAGCCCCATAATACCCACCCCTTGTCAGGCATACCTTTCGGAGTTCTCAGAAGACGGTTTGACGACAAGGTAGAGATTCTGCAAAACATTACGGCTTGAAAATAGAGGTCCTGTGGGAGTGTGAATGGAGCAAAATGAAACAGACTGACCCCTCGGTGATGGCTTTTATGAGTACTTATTCGGCTCCCGAGAGGCTGAAGCCTCGAGACACCCTTTTTGGTGGGAGGACTAATGCTTATAAACTCTATCACAAAGCGACTCAAGGGGAGAAGATAAGTTACGTAGATTTTACCAGCTTATACCCCTTCTGTCAAGCTAGGAAAAGCTATTCGATCGGACACCCCCAAATCATTTTTAATGATTTTGAACTGATTGAAAATTATTACGGACTTATCAAGGCAACCGTATACCCCCCACGCAAATTACTCCATCCGGTACTGCCTTACAGATGCCTAGGAAAGCTCATGTTTCCCTTATGCAGAACCTGCGCTCACGCCGAAAACCAGACGTCGAGCTGTAACCACACGGAGGAGGAGAGGGCTCTCTCGGGGCCAAGGTCAATGAAGTTTGGCATTTCCCGCAAAGGACGGGTACGCTGTTTTGCGATTACGTAAAGAAGTTTCTGCGTTTGAAACAGCAAGCGTCCGGCTATCCGTCAAACGTGATCATGGATGCCGACAAAACGTCTTACATTCGCGAATATTATGAAAAAGAGGGAATTCACCTCGATCCTGAAAAGATCAGCCACAACCCCGCTCAGAGGTCTATAAACAAGCTATTGCTCAATAGTTTATGGGGGAGATTCTCTATGAGGGAGGATTTAGCACAAACCATCCTTGTGAAAGATCCTGAAGAATTCACCAGTATCGTTTTTGGTAAAACCGATACCCTGAAATACTTCACATTCGTCTCAGACGACGTAGCGCTTGTCCAGCATTTCCCACAACGGACTGATACGCTGTTTTGCGATTACGTAAAAAAGTTTCTGCGTTTGAAACAGCAAGCGTCCGGCTATCCGTCAAACGTGATCATGGATGCCGACAAAACGTCTTACATTCGCGAATATTATGAAAAAGAGGGAATTCACCTCGATCCTGAAAAGATCAGCCTCAACCCCGCTCAGAGGTCTATAAACAAGCTATTGCTCAATAGTTTATGGGGGAGATTCTCTATGAGGGAGGATTTAGCACAAACCATCCTTGTGAAAGATCCTGAAGAATTCACCAGTATCGTTTTTGGTAAAACCGATACCCTGAAATACTTCACATTCGTCTCAGACGACGTAGCGCTTGTCCAGCATCGCCCCCAAAGGGGATGATCGTCAGACGCGTAACATTAACATGTTTATAGGAGCCTTTACAACGGCTTACGCCCGCCTGGAGCTGTACGACCTGATGGACAAACTCGGTGACCAAGTATTATACTCGGACACCGACAGCGTTATTTTTGTGTCTAGGGATTTACAATGGCTCATGCCCGACTGGAGCTGTACGACCTGATGGACAAACTCGGCGACCGAGTATTATACTCGGACACCGACAGCGTCATTTTTGTGTCTAGGGACGGCGACTGGATGCCTCCTCTGGGGGATCATTTGGGGGAGCTGACGGACGAAATAGGGGGCGACGATTACATCACAGAGTTCTGTTCTAGTGGACCGAAATCTTATGGCTATCGTACTGCCAAGGGAAAAGTGTGCATGAAGGCTAAGGGTATAACGCTGAACGCTAGAAATTCCCAAGCTATCCGCTTAGATTCCCTGATTGGTCTGGTTAATGGCTATGTGACGTCTCATGACGATACACAATACATTTTGGCTAGTGCTGAAAACATCATGAGGGATAAAAAGCTTCTCACGCTGCACAGCAAGTCAGTCGAGAAAAAGTTCAAAGTGGTGTATAATAAGCACAGACTTTTACCCGATTTCAACACGCTTCCTTATGGCTACTGATTCGATGATGCACGATATGATGAGCGAAGCTAGCGGAAACGGTCAGGTCGAAAAAGTCTTCACGCAGTTTGTACATCACCGTAATCTTAGTGCTATTTATATAGTACAGAATTATTCGCTCAAGGTAAATCAAGCAGAACCATCATCTTGAACACTAATTATTAAATTTTGTTTAAAAATCCCCGGGACGCTAATCAGGTGATGGTATTAGCGAAGCAGATGTATCCGACCAATGCGAAATACTTTATGGAGGGTTATCAAGACGCTACGAGTCAGCCTTACGGATACCTTATGATAGACTATCAAGCAAAAACACCGGAACAATATTGGCTCAGAACGGGGTTGCTTTCCGATCGCCAAGTGGTCTACATCCAGAAAAAAAGAAGAATCTGATCATTCGACATGTCCGCCAAGCTTTGTAAGCATCTACCCCTGCTAAAGATGTTACATAAAGCTACGCCTAAACAACGATGTCTTATTTTACACTCGTCGTCTGACGAACTCATTTTAGCACTCTGCAAAGTGGCGCTAAACATCCTTTACGGTACGATTCCGATCAACCGTCAGCAATACCAAAAACTGAAAAGGAGAAAATCAGAAATTAAATTTCTCGCCAATAAGAAAATCGGTATAACCGCCAAGAAACGAGTTTTCAACCAGAACGGCGGCTTTCTTTTACCACTCCTAAGTGTCGCAGTACCCTTTATTTCCAGTTTAATATCATCTAGAGAGGGTTGAACATGGAATATGCCGAGAAGATGTATCTCGTCCCCCAGAACCAGCTGGATATTTTGAAATTCGGAACCACTCGAGAGAACATTCAACAGGTCGTAGAGAACGATCTGGACATGGCCATAAGAAATATTTTACTCAGGACTGATATGGATCAACGTGAAAAAGCCAAACTTTACTCAAACATCCTAACGAGGTTTTTGACGATCGTTAAACAAGGTGATTGTGAGAGCTCTGTTTTAACGCTCTCGTTACCAAATCATGATACCGGCCATAAAGACGATCGCGTCGCTACTACCACCAAAGATAACGAGGGTTCGGAAGATGTCGTAGCTGAAGTTCTGAAGAACGTGCCGTCGAGAAGCGTGAAAAACAGTCGATACATATTAGACAAAATGTCTAAAGCTAAAGGACTCAGCTCTTGGAACAAATCGGGTGAATTTGTGTTTAAAGGTAGAGTCATACCCGGGTCGCACATGCTCGATTTGTTAAAAAATGTTACAGCCCCGCACCAGGTCCGGGATGATAGGAGACCTCTAGGATGGTCGGAGTTTCTACAATCGTTTGTCAAATTAAACATACCGTATTCTACCATACCGAATCATCATGTTAGACGTATGATACAATCCTGGAGCGATCTCTCACACACCGGAACCTATGAGACCTTCTAAAAAGTCTGTCAAAAAGAGAATTTCGCGTACTACAGCTCTGAGGACGGATGAACCCATGTTCAAATCACCGTCTCTCGATCGAAGACAATGGTTAGAATTTTAATGATGTATTTTCTTTAAATGTATTTTCTTTAAATGTATGTCTCTGTGAAGTGATGTGTATAACAACTGTTTGAATATTTTTGAATAAAAGACTGGAAAACAGATGTCGGTTTGAAGTGTTTTATTTATAATCAAACACATACAATGGATAATTCAATCATGCGACATAGCGGTATTACAGGTTTGCACACAATGAGTACATGGCAACATTTTTTCATTACAAGCATTAGATCCAAGTCTTTTCACAAAGACCGTTACCATTTTATCATTTTTAATATAATCATCGCTGTACAAATTCATCACGTAGTTATAGTCTCGCCCCCTAGCTAGGTGATACAGGAAAAACACACAGTGTTGTCCGCAAGCATCCGACGTAAAATCCTGAACCCTTTTGGTAGAATATAACACGATGGGCACGTTGGATATTAAAAAGTTTTTGATGGTGGCTGGAAAGCGTTCGTAGTCAGGAGCGTTGCTGAAGCTATCGAAAAAACAGCCGGAACCCTCTCTAGTTAAATAAGCAGCGATCCAGTGTTCACCAGGCATGTCCGAAGGGTGCGTGTTAATGACCATAATGGCCGGAAAGGTCCTTAACGGATTTTCAGGTAGGTGATCGCTCGGAAGAACTCCAAGAAAATGAGTGTTACATGAAATTTTGTCCATGATAGCTGTGAGCTGCACCGTGTTCATTTTCTGTTCAGTAGTAATCGACCAGGACCTGTCTACGGTTAGACACTTCGATGATACTGTCAAACACAGCGTAAACGATTAGATTAATAGTATGCGGTAGCGGACGATAGATTTTGGTAACGTCCCCAAAAACAAATTTTCCTGATTTGATACTCTGGATCCAGCAGGTATGGAGAAATTTTTTAGGCAGACCCTATCTATAGGGTACTTGGCAGTGGTTGAGAGCAATGCCTGGGCATGCGCCAGTCTCACGGACGGTGATACGGACACTTTCTTGACAAAAAGGGAGGCTGACACTATATTTAATTTATAGGCATCGTCGCTCATCAGACAGAATTCGTCTTTGCCTCTGATCATTCGTATTTTTATGTCGACGCCGTTTAGCATTAATTTTTCTTGAAAGAAAATATCGCTGTGAATAGGCGCCAGCAGCTCCACAACCTTACTACCGGTAGTGTAGATCGATCTCTTGGTCAGCCCCACGTTACGCCCCACAGGATCGGTTTCGTCCATGTGACCCGCCGTGTCTTTGAAAAACAGACCGGCTGAGAAAAGCGATTCCAGAGCATCTTTGCTGTAGTTGAGAAGATACATCGGTAGGGGTAAGTGCTCGAACTCTGTGATATCAGGCGATCGCCGAGACTGATGTCAACTTGTGAAAATATAGTAGCTCCGGGGTAATTTATTAGGGCTACCTTTGCGGGGTCTGGGATATCGCCCCCATTAGGTCTTGTGATTTTAAGACGTAGAAAAAACGTGTTATTTAGGTCGACGTAATCTTCACCGGTCCCCGCGATAAAAACTCCGAAGGCGACGAGTCCGATATAGCCGATAAAGGTGGTACTTCTAAATAGGCGTTTTTCTCGATAACCATCTGCATCAGCGGAACTGTAAACAAATCCAGCTCGGACTTAATACACTCTCCCGACATGCGGTGCAGTAACGCCATGCTAGAATATGGTTTTTACGGATCTTTTAACAGCTACGTTTCGCTTCACAGTCTTCTTACGCTTTCTGCGCGTGACTGAGATCTTCTTGGGGCCTCGCTTTGTTTTCTTTATTGAATGACCACGCCTCCTTATACCTGGAGGTTTAGACGTTCTCTTACGAGCCCCCTTTTTAACAATGGCACTGCCATTCTAAACAGACCTCTGAAAAGTCCTCCTAGGCCAGCTCCGTACATAACTGCACCTCCGGCATATCCGGGTAGACCACCCCCCGCCTGATTTCGATAATAGTCGACGTAGTCATTTGCGTTCATCCCTCGTGGGGTGTAATAAGACATTTCTAAAGTACGGATTGTTTCACAGGTCTAAAGTGTAGTTTTACAATGACTTTCCAGTAAGAAAATGGTATTTCGCGGTTTTGGTCGTCCTTTAATTCTACGGAGATGTCCGTGATGAGAGACTTGTTGACCGATGCGTAATGGGGTTTGTCGTATCTAACGGTATCATTGTTTCCCCTCGTTATATGTACGCATCTTAAAAGGGGGACGTACGAATCCCCCACTGATTGGTATTCGATAATGTCGGTATAAACATACATCGTATAGAACCCCGCGTTGATATCGGCTTGATGAGGAGCGTCCGTGATAACGCTCATTGTAAAATTGGCTTTTTCATGGTAGGCGTCACGTCCTAAAGCCACGTCAGGTTTCATACCTAAAATTGCGGCTAGTTTCCCGTAGAAGCTTACCGAAATGTTGGGCTTTGCGACCAGTTGGGCTTTGTTTTTTAATCGATCGTAACCTATTACAGCCGCTGGTGCAATAAGTGCATTTATCGCAGTGATCACTGCTCAAACGTTCTCGTAGTACCCACCGTTTATTTGGAGTCTCCTTGATACGGAAAGCTCTGATAACTCTTTAAACACGGTTTCGCCTGGTTTATTCGCATGTTTCTGGGACGGTGCTGGTAAGACGTGCATGCTGAAAACCCCATCGTCGTCTTTAAGGGTGTACCAACGTCTAGGATATTCAATCTCAGCAAGGCCTACTTGCCATTCTCCTTTCAGGTTTATAGTTTTCGCTAACCTGGTCGTATAACTAGATATGCGATTTTCAGGATAAACTGACAAAGAAGAGTTGCACGCCAACGTGACGTAGAAACCGCGATCATCCATGGTAAACCTTTGCTCAAATGAGATCTTTTGGTAAAGACATGAGTGTTTTAAGGTTTTTGCAAGTCCAACAATGCTTTTTTGTCTATATAGCTATTAAATTTCGATGGCCATCCTAGCCATTTCACTAAAACTAACGTAGATCTCCCCTGTTTAGGGGAGATAGTGAAAAATTCATCGGTGTAGTTCTGTTCATAACCCTTGGCGAACGGCCCTCGTACTTTAGAGATCCTGACCACATCCCCTACTTTATATTTAAATACGGTGTGATCGTTCCCACCTTAAACGCCTTGTTTTTGCTCACGATTATTTTTTGTAACTCTTCTTTGTAAAACACCCCATCGATGACGTCGCCGTCATAATCAGAGAGTCTGTAAACAGGTGGATTACGCTGAATACACGCTGAGATAGTGAAAAATTCATCGGTGTAGTTCTGTTCATAACCCTTGGCGAACGGCCCTCGTACTTTAAAAATCCTGACCACATCCCCTACTTTATATTTAAATATGGTGTGATCGTTCTTATTCTTCATACCGCCATACAAGTTTTGAAATACGGTGCCTTCGTTTTCTTTGCCGACGTCCGTCGGTCTCATCTTAATACTTCTATGGTAACTGGAGTTGTACCCCTGCATAATATCTTGCAAAACATCTATGTATCTCTGTGAATTTGTGGCTGTTAAAAATCTCCAAATTCGGCTTTTTAACGGTCTATTAAATCGTTCCACGACGCTGGCCTTCAGATCAGTAGCTGTAGCAAAATGATGAACGTCGTGCTTTTTCATTAAATCTTGAAAGTGTTTGTTAAAAAATTCCGTACCCCTATCCGTCTGCAATTTCTTTGGAATGCGCCCCTCTTCGAGTATAGACTTGAACGCTTTAGTGAGTATGCCGACATGTCAACTAGATCCGCTTGGAACTGCATATCCATACCATAGACCACGACTCTATTACGTTTGTAGTTTATAGGGGCTGTTCTGTGTAATGTGTACGCATCCTCCCCAGCCAACCAGTCTGAGACCTGTTTATCGCTCAGACGGATGCCTGTATCCTTTAAGACCGCATCTTTTAACCGTTTTTTACCTCCTAAAGATCCGGGGTTATCAGGAGTGTAATAAACTTTTTTCATGAGCTCGGACATGTCGACATTTCGACCGTCTGCAAAAGAATAACACGTACAAGAACAACGTTTCTGTCTTTTATTAAAAAATATATAGAGATAGTGACAAGAACAGTTTTTTCAAATTGGATACATAATGACAAGAATAAAAATTGGTTACATATTCAAATTGGATACATAATGAAGGTATGATGTAATAATAATAATAATAATAAAATTGCTAGAATGATGTTACAGACTGTCTAACCAGTAAAGGCAATTTACACACGACATATACCCCCGATCTAGTATGTAGTCGACCAGAATTTCAACCATTTCGCAGACCATGTTTTTCTCATTTTTTGAAACAAGCTTCACACATACATCAGTTACATACGTACACATACATAGTACCTCGCTAACTCGTATCCCTTGACCGGTTGCGGATATCTCATCTAGAATTTTTCTGAGCATTACAGCGGGTGGAACAGATCTGTTAATACACATGTCGATCAATACATCCCATGTATCCGTAGTTCTCCTCATAACGTCCATTTGTTTCTTGAGGTTTTTTATACGTCTTGTCTGTCCCTCGTAATCTTTCTCAGGTTCACACCCGTGATCGATAGCCATGAGTATCATTTCGATCATCTGCTCTTTATAACGGGGGGTAAACACAAGGTCTCTGAAAAAATTCTTCACACTACACACGGACCCCATGTTGTTGCGCTCACGGTCCAGGGGTAGACACGCTGCTTTGCCAGAGATCCACGGCTTCGTAAACGACTTTCTTGTAGGATTCTTCCAGCAGCTTTTCCCTGATCTCTTGCAGTTTTGCGACGATGAATGTTTCGTCTCTTAATTCATGCAGGATAGTGCCGGTAGTTCCTTGAATCCTCAGGTTGTTGTTGGTCATTAAACCTCAGCGTCGTAGAGTGAAGTCGATAATGGTCTGAAGATCAGGTTTGAACAGTTTGCGGGTCAACTCATCGAAGCGTGAGTCGAAATAGTATGCGTCAGGCTCAAACAGACAGGAATGTTGCAGCTGGCTTGGGTGATCGGTAACACAACCATCGCACTCCTCCCTCAGTTTGTTGTCTATGATATGCTGCAGCAGCAGCACGATCGTGGCTTTTATGATTTTGAACCCGATACCACTGAAACAACCGTCTGTGGTGTCGAATCCTGCGTGGGATGATGTAGTGCACAGGTCCTTTAGGTAGCTCAGGTTGCGATATCCGAGCTCCGTGCAGAATTTATCCAAGCAATCTTTGTGCAGGTCGGGTGAGTGGCGTTCGTCTGTCGGAATATAATCAGTAGCATTATCATCAGGAGCATCGAGGTTGAAAGGAGCGTAATCATTTCGTAAAGAGTCTTCTTGAGACATGTTGGAAATGTGTTGTGGGGATGTACTTACTGTTCTTTATAATGGCTGTAGTAAATGGGCGGGGACGGCAACACCCCTGAACTTTTGCCGGGGTAACTCTCGGGGTGAAACAGCCTCGTTTTAATTTTGTTATATCCGTCGTGCATGTCACACCACTTGAACATTTTGTTTACGATCGAAAAAAGAGCACTCAGCAGATGCAGATCGCACCACTTGAACAAAAATTTCAGGTCGAACATTTCGTGATATTCCTTATGTTGGTCACCCCCCGAACGACCGCTAAGCTTTGTCTTGTCTTCGCAGGCTAATATGTACATGCAGTCGTCCGGGTTCTTTTGGGAGTGATCACCGACCACTCTGTACCAGATATTCGGGGCAACCCCATCCCATTCCCCCACGTACAAAGGCTCTTCTCCACAATCGTTCAAATCTTTCCAGATACGATTGAAAAATAATTGCCAGTCTTTATCAGGAAATACCAGGCAGGGATCTTGACCATGCACAAATTTGTTGGTCTCGTCAGATGTGTAGAGCGTAACCGTTCGAGACGGTTTGTGAAATATATAACCAAATATGCGACCGCTGATCAGAAAGAATTCGTCTTTCACACAATCCGTATTTTTGTGGAGAAACTTTGTCAAATACAAATTTGCGTTGTACGGCTTTCTCAGCCCAAAGTCAGATTTTCCATCATCTCTTCATCCCATTGCTTCTCGGGAGTTTTAGGTGCATATAAACCTGACATGTCTATGTGTTTCACAGCTCTTTTCTGATTTTCCACAGAAGTGCCAGGGTCTATTTATCTAAGCATACCTTGGAATGCAACCGGTCACACAGACCCCAGATGGACAAACCCCTCGGATGAGGGAACGGACCATTAAAATCTTCAAAAACATTCTTCAGGAGTTAATTATTGCTTCATCACCGCTCGGACACATACATACAGCTGAACAAACATAATTTTCGGTGACCTTGGAATAAGAGAGAAACAGACTAATATTAGATGCCATTCTTCTAACGATGTAGCAAGTACATCGGGTGTTATGGGAAGTGTTCCCGGTTCCGGTTGACCTAATTAATGCAGCCTAAAAATCCTTTAACGGATTTGAATATTAGAAGCGTATTAGTGTGTTATGTTTAAGCCAGGTGTGTTATGTGTGTTATGCTCTCTCTCTCTCTCTCTATGGGAGCTGTGAGAAAAACAAGGACGAGTTGATGAACAATAAACAGAATAAACAATTTTAACAGATCGTGAGATCATATCACAATATGTGTGACCACTCATATAATCTGATGGTTGTATAAAATAATTTAAATAAAATATGTAACATGACTTATAATGAAATTGGGGATAAATCAATAAAAAATATAAATACCCTTACATTATTTTGGGAGAGAAAGTCTTCCTCGTGCAAGCATCACGATTCTTCAAATGAAATTAATAAAAAAATTTGTCATGTTTAAACTTTAAATCAGTATCGCTCTCTCACCCTCTCTCTCCCGCTCCGCCTGTGTGCTGCTCATGACTGTCTGTGTGTCGCGCCCCCACCGCTCCTGTCATTTCGGTCTGCTGCGAGTTGTGAAAGGGAGGGGGGGAAGATGAAAATGGTTTTGCTTGAAAAAACAAAAAAGTTACCCCTCTATTTTGAGATGTTTATCCAGATGGATCCCGAGAGACGGGCCTTTTGCTACACAGGGCGAACTAATCCCTTTAAGATGTTTATGTAAACGCGTCGCTATTCTATCCGTGACCATGAAAAAATATTGTCTTCTGTCACGGCTGTAATGAGGGCATTCCTAAGTTCTCTGTCACCGCTCAAAAGCACAATTCATGTTTATATTTGTATCTGTATCACAGAAAATTAAAGTTTCTACATTATATTTAGAACCCTTTATATTCATATTTACATTATATTAATGATTTTTATACACTACATCCCCTTGAAAAATGTTATAGACACAGTCTTTTATACAGGAAATATGTTTTCTAATACTGAATACTGATAATACTAATACTGATACGGCTAACACTGAAATCCTCTTTTCTAGACTATTGTGAACGTTTTAATGTTGATTTTGATGGTCTGAGAGAGAGTATAGGATACTATGTGACATCAAATTTGATTTATTGCCCCTCATAAACCCCCCTCCTCCTACCATAAATGGACACCTGTTTGGACACCTCTCATGTACAACCCCCCACCCATCTAACCGGACATGTGTTTATCCACCCCAACGATCCATAAGGGAAGTTTTTATTAAAGTTTTTACACACACACATTTCAAGAAAAACATCAAACATACATGGAATAGAAATAATATAATGACTGTTCTTTCCAGAAAATAGTAAAAACGGATCAAGACGAGCATTTAAGTGTTGTTAAAACAATTTAAAAACTAGTTAGAGTTTGTTACAAGTTAGAAAATAAAAGAAAAAAGTTGACCAACTATAAAAAAAAGTATCAGATACGTTCGTTAAACAATACATCAGTTTTTCTGTTAAAATTTTAAAACTATTTAGAGTTTGTTACCAGTTAGAAAATAAAATAAAAAATGTTGACATCTCACCGTGATCTAAAACAAAAAATATCAGACCGTTAAGCAATAAGATACTTGGCAAAGTCTATGTTGTACTCTACCGTTACAATTTAAAACTAGTTAGAGTTTGTCATAAGTTAAACAAAATAAAAAGACCCGCGCATCTTACGTTGTTTCCGTCAGATATATCCTCACACGCTGCTGTCAAAACCCGGAATGAGCTCAGGAACGCGTAGGTCAGGCCACACCTACAACCCACCCCTAACAGCGGAGGAGTGATAGTCACCCAAACTGGTTGTTAACATACGTTTAAAAAGGGGTATGTTGAGAATAACATCCTTACCTAGACGCAAAATACAAACAGAGATTTTGTGAATTGGAAAAACAGAAAATTATTCTCCAACAATGGCTGAGGCATCATCACCTAAAACTCCTGAGAAGAGTGTTGAGGTTGCTATGGGTGATCTTACTGTGGCACCGAGGAAGATGAAACATGGACCGTGTCTAGCCAAATTCCTTCACGAACCTTTGGATAATGTTAAGTATGAGTTTCATTTATCTGGTAATCGTATTTGCAGTTACAACTTTGACAAGACCAAAGGACAGACTGAGTACCGTTGACAATGATGAGAGGTTCACGTATGACACGTGCGACGACCCTGAGCTGTTTTTCACCGTAAAAGATTGGTGTTTATTTTACAACTATGTCTGGCGTGATCTAAAAGATGGGTGCGATGACCCTCTGTTCATAGGGGAGTGGAATGGTATCACTCCAGGTATGCGGTACAGAGTGCTCGGTTAACGGAGTGCTCGGAGTGATCACGTTAACAAGTACGCTGATGATTACATTTATATACTTTGTAGCGACCACAGCTCGGACCTACCTGAACGCGCTTGGCCGATATCTGAAGATGATCATCTCAAATACTATACCATTAAATTTTTGTTTCAATGGAAAGACGTGTCTGCGTTAGAAGACATATTCAGTAAGATAGACAAATTGTTTAAGTGGTGCGAGGCGTTTGACAGATACAACAACATAAAAGTGAGATTGTTTCACCCTGAATGGTGCGTGTCCAGTCGGAGAGGGGTTCATGTAGCTCCGCCTACATTCTATAATCATTAAATACAGACGACCCCGTACTCTCAAGCTATATCGCCACCAACATGACCCAAGAAAATACTTCAGCTCCTCCTAGTTCTGTATGCGACGACTCCGCATCCGCACCGGGGACGGCGCCGGGCAATGCTACCTGGGTGAACAAATTCTGTACAGAACTCGGCTACCATAATCTCGCTTTCCTGGCAAAGTACAGCCCTCCTCACGCTGGGCCACCTGACACTACAACTTCTGAAGCCATCTCGGACACAGTCGACGGCTGCATCGGTGTGACCGGTCATATGATCATTAAAGCTGTTGTTGCCATAATTCTGGAACATCTGGTTGACAGGCAGCTGAAGAAAGATTGTTATGGTTGTCAGGTCGATCATCCTTCGCAAACACAACATTCATGTCTCTATGAGGCACCTGCGTACTATTTTCTGGGGTGTTTTGAACAACTGTCGCATAAACTGTCTAAACCTGATCTAAAACTCATTCTGGCCCGAACCTTGAAACTGTTCGGTTTAACACCGCATCTGCAAAGAATTCAGGGTGTTGTCGACACTGTTCTGTGTGAGCTCAGAGATGAGATGTACATAGTGGAAGGCTTGGCTGAACTCAGGATGAAACTTGAGGATGAAACCTGCGAGCAGGCCGTTTACGACGCTGTTGACAGCTGGAAGAAGAGTGCACCTGCGGACTCTGACTAACCAGAGCCATGGGAAACCTCTGCAACACAACCTGTCTGGCAAAACTCTTATTTAAACAGTGAATTAAGAGCGAGATAATGTGTTTATTGTATAAGATTACCGATGATGAGAGTGAATGTTATGTGAATAATAAACGTTTAATGAAATTAAAAAATCAAATGTGCGTTGTGAGGGGTATGTCGAACGATTGGTGTGTTATGACAACCCAATGTATCGCAAACGGGTATAACCCCCGCATGACTGTTAAAAACATTCTCGAACTCATGCCTGAATGTGAAGAAAGTCTTAAAATAGGCAACATTTTATGTCTCTGTACTTATGTAACCGACGTGTGTGTGTGATGCTGATGTCAAGAAATGATCCGTTGGATGTATGTAAAATTATTGACATGTTAGTTGAATACATGATAGAGAAAAATTTTGTAATGTGTGTGAAATTCCTTCGATATCTAGATGATATATAATGTTATTGT
>NW_015645074.1:34628-36246 GCF_001515625.1 Sinocyclocheilus rhinocerous | reverse complement strand
AAAGTGTAATTTAAGTTCTTTTCGGTGTTATCAGGAGAAGATGCCACAAAACGCGTATCCGCGTTAGTCGACCCCAGAGGGTTAAGATACTTGTCAAAATCTATGTTGTATTCTACCATTAGATACAATTTAAAAACTAGTTTGAGTTTTGTCGCAAGTTAAACAAAAGAAAAGACCCGTGTATCTTACGCTGATACATCCTCACACGCTGCTGTCAAAACTCAGAATGAGCTCAGGAGCGCACCTCTCAGGCCACACCTACAAACCCTCCCCTAACAGCGGTGTTGTGTTAATCACCCAAAAAACGTGTTTAACGTGTTTAAAAGGGTTTCTGTTGAGAATAACATCCTTACCTAGACGCAAAATACAAACGGGAATTGGAAAAATTGGAAAAACAGGAAATTATTCTGTAACAATGGCTGAGGCATCATCACCTAAAACTCCTGAGAAGAGTGTTGAGTTTGCTATGAGTGATCTTACTCTGGCACCGAGGAAGTTGAAACATGGTCCGTGTCTGGCCAAATTCCTCCACGAAACTTTGGACAATGTTAAGTATGAGTTTCATTTATCCGGTAACCGTATTTGCAGTTACAACAACAACCGGGACAACCGGGAGGTCAGACTGAGTACCGTGGACAATGATGAGAGGTTCACTTACGACACGTCTGAGCTGTTGGGGAGTGGAATGGTATCACTCCAGGTATGCGGTACAGAGTACTTGGGGATCACGTTAACAAGTACGCTGATGATTACGTTTATATACTTTGTAGCGACCACAGCTCGGACCTACCTGAACGCTCTTGGCCGATATCTGAAGAGGATCATCTCAAATACCATACCATAAAATTTTTGTTTCAATGGAAAGACGTGTCTGCGTTAGAAGACATATTCGGTAAGATAGACAAATTGTTTAAGTAGTGCGAGGCGTTTGACAGATACAACAACATAAAAGTGAGATTGTTTCACCCTGAATGGTGCGTGTTCAGTTGGAGAGGGGTTCACGTAGCTCCGCCTATATTCTATAATCATTAAATACAGACGCCCCGTACTCTCAGAGGAAATACACTTCAAGCGATATCGCCACCAACATGACCCAAGAAAATACTTCTGCTCCTCCTAGTTTTGTATGCGACGACTCTGCATCCGCACCGGGGACGACACAACCTGTCTGACAAAACTCTTATTTAAACAGCGAATTAAGAGCGAGATAATCTGTTTATTGTATAAGATTACCGATGATGAGAGTGAATGTTATGTGGATAATAAACGTTTAATGAAATAAAAAAATCAAATGTGCGTTGTGAGGGGTATGTCGAACGATTGGTGTGTAACCCAATGTATCGCAAACGGGTATAAACCCCGCATGACTGTTAAAAACATTCTCGAACTCATGCCTGTATGTGAAGAAAGTCTTAAAATAGGTAACATTTTATGTCTCTGTACTTATGTAACCGATGTGTGTGTAATGCTGTTGTCAAGAAACGATCCGATGGATGTATGTAAAATTATTGACATGTTAGTTGAATACGTGATAGAGAAAAATGTTGTAATGTGTGGGAAATTCCTTCAATATCTAGATGATATATAATGAATTATTGTATAACCAATCATATTTAAC
>NW_015645074.1:23554-34240 GCF_001515625.1 Sinocyclocheilus rhinocerous | reverse complement strand
GGACCTACCTGAACGCGCATGGCCAATATCTGAAGAGGATCATCTCAAATACTATACCATTAAATTTTTGTTTCAATGGAAAGACGTGTCTGCGTTAGAAGCCATATTCGGTAAGATAGACAAATTGTTTAAGTGGTGCGAGGCGTTTGACAGATACAACAACATAAAAGTGAGATTGTTTCACCCTGAATGGTGCGTGTCCAGTCGGAGAGGGGTTCATGTAGCTCCGCCTACATTCTATAATCATTAAATACAGACGACCCCGTACTCTCAAGCTATATCGCCACCAACATGACCCAAGAAAACACTTCAGCACCTCCTAGTTTTGTATGCGACGACTCCGCATCCGCGCCAGGGCCGGCGCCGGACAATGTTACCTGGGTGAACAAATTCTGTACAGAACTCGGTTACCATAATCTCGCTTTCCTGGCAAAGTACAGACCTCCTCACGCTGGATCATCTGACGCTACAACTTCTGAAGCCGTCTCGGACACAGTCGACGGCTGCATCGGTGTGACCGGTCATAAGCTCATTAAAGCTGTTGTTGCCATAATTCTGGAGCATCTGGTTGACAGACAGCTGAAGAAAGATTGTTATGGTTGTCAGGTCGATCATCCTTCGCAAACACAACATTCATGTCTCTATGAGGCACCTGCGTACTATTTTCTGGGGTGTTTTGAACAACTGTCGCATAAACTGTCTAAACCTGATCTAAAACTCATTCTGGCCCGAACCTTGAAGCTGTTCGGTTTAACACCGCATCTGCAAAGAATTCAGGGTGTTGTCGACACCGTTCTGTGTGAGCTCAGAGATGAGATGTACATAGTGGAAGGCTTGGCTGAACTCAGGACGAAACTTGTGGATGAAACCTGCGAGCAGGCCGTTTACGACAGCTGGAAGAGCTGGAAGAAGAGTGCACCTGCGGACTCTGACTAACCAGAGCCATGGGAAACCTCTGCAGTCTGGCAAATCTGGCAAAACTCTTATTTAAACAACGAATTAAGAGCGAGATAATATGTTTATTGTATAAGATTACCGATGATGAGCGTGAATGTTATGTGAATAATAAACGTTTAATGAAATTAAAAAATCAAATGTGCGTTGTGAGGGGTATGTCGAACGATTGGTGTGTTATGACAACCCAATGTATGGCAAACGGGTATAACCCCCATATGACTGTTAAAAACATTCTCGAACTCATGCCTGAATGTGAAGAAAGTCTTAAAATGGGTAACATTTTATGTCTCTGTACTTATGTAACCGATGTGTGTGTAATGCTGTTGTCAAGAAACGATCCGATGGATGTATGTAAAATTATTGACATGTTAGTTGAATACGTGATAGAGAAAAATGTTGTAATGTGTGGGAAATTCCTTCAATATCTAGATGATATATAATTAATTATTGTATAACCAATCATATTTAACATCTGTGTGGCATCTACAACGATTGCAAGTAAAAAACCTTTTGACACTAAAAACTCTTGTCATTATTTTCTGAAAACAGTGGGGATAAGATGTCTGAATTAATGAAAAAAGTGTACTACAATCCAGCAAACCCCGGGTCTTTAGGGGGTAAAGAACGTTTAAAACGGGTTGTGCTACAGGAATACGGAGTAACTCTGAAGGATAAAGAAGTGGCGGATTGGTTATCCGCTCAGGATGCTTATGTATTACACAGAACCGCACCTATTAAATACAAGCAGAATAGAGTGGTGGTGTACGGGAAAGATGTACAGTTTCAAGCAGATCTGGTTGACATGTCTGCTTATTCGAAAGAAAACGATGATATTAAAATTTTACTGACTTGTATAGACGTTTTCAGCAAGTATGCTTGGGCGCGCCCGCTGAAGAATAAGACAGGGCCGGAGGTTGTGAAAGCGTTCGCATCTATACTCAAAGAAAACCGCATACCGCAAAAATTACAGACTGATAAAGGCACTAAATTTTTTAACAAACATTTTCAGCAACTGATTAAAAAGTATAACATGCATAATTTCGCTACAGCAAGTGATGTAAAATCATCCGTAGTTGAACGCTTTAACCGGACTCTTCGGGGTAGAATGGGTAGATTTTTAACAGCCATCAATTCAAAGCGTTACTACGATATCTTACAAGATCTTATAGATGGGTATAATGCAAGTTATCACAAAAGCATTCAAATGCGGCCCTTGGACGTTCATAAAGAAAATGAAGCAGATGTGTTTAATAATCTGTATGGAAAGCTGCGTAAAGGCATGTCTGTCTTTAGGTATAAAATCGGGGATGTGGTTAGAGTGTCTAAAGTTAGAAATGTGTTTTCTAAGGGGTATTTTGAATTAATTTAGTATATAGAATTACACTGAAGAGTTTTTCACTATAGCTGCCTGTATACCTCGGACACCACCGGTGTACAGATTACAATATTACAATGGGGATGTTATCGACGGTTGTTTTTATGAAAAAGAATTACAAAAAATTTTCGTGAACCAAGATAAATCATTTAAAATAGATTTTAGATCGAAAAAAGAGAGGCCGCGAGGTGCTTTGTCTTGTCAAATGGTGGGGATGGCCGCCTAAATTTTCCTCATGGTTGCCAGAACGGGAGATTGTGGACATACAGAATCCCTTAAAGTAACAGCGTGGATGTCATAAGTATAATTTGTGAAAAATCTACATCATGAACGAGGGTGGTTTTTACGTTACACTACCTTGCAACGCATCAATGGATGTTTATCCTGACAACCGTATTTCTAATTACAAAACAAGACTCGCGAAAAGCATGAACCTCAAAGGTCAATGGGAAGTCGGATTAATCGAATTTTATTATCCTATTTCCTGGTACACATTTAATGAGGAGGATGCAACGTTTATTATTAACACCGAACCCAATATACTGGGTTATGATGAGAAACATTACAAAGAGGACGAGGGTGTGATTATCTACATTAAAGAAAAAAATCTTCAAAACATATCTAAAATATGTAATACATTAAAACCGGGGTATTATGAGGATGTTGTGTTTCTGGTTAGAGAAATAAATGCTAATCTTCCACCGAGAGTGACACTTGGTTATGATCACATCAAAAACAGGATATTTCTAAAAGCACCGGCGAACACATCTTTGGTATTTTACGGGAGGTTGGCTATTATTTTAGGATTAAAACCGGGTGTGTCTCTAGGATCTGTAAATCAACCTCACGAAGATAATTTCAATGGTGCACCTGCTGTGACGTATGCACCGCATCAGGCTGACATAAGAGGAGCATTTTATAGCATGTATATATACACCGATATGATCGAATATCAACCAGTCGGTGATTCATATGTACCACTACTGAGAACTGTACATATAGACAGGGCATCTAATGTCATCGTCAGTGTTAGATTCGATAAGCCGCATTACGTAGCTGTGAATAAATCTAATATTACAGACATTTGCATCGAGGTTAAAGACGATCAGAACAAACACGTACGTTTCACTTACGGTAAAGTTGTGGTTAAACTTCACTTCAGACCGGTGAAATAGGTTTTGTTTTAACAAAACTATTGCACAACTATGGACCTCGAACGATATGTCGCATACTACTGGAACCAAGCGGGTAACGGATTACCGGGGTATGCAGGTGGACCGGTTATGTACGGATCGGGGTTAGGTGGTATTTTTAGAGCACTTTTCAGGACAGCTCTACCTCTGTTGAAAAGAGGTTTTAGTATAGCATAACCCCATCTAAAAACTGCTGCAAGAAATATAGCTAGCGATGTAACCACAGCCCTATCGAGATCGTATAACGGTAATAATAATAATAATAACGGGCAAAATGGCAACGGGTTAATGGTAATGTCACGAGGGTCTTTTAAACCACCCGGTGCGCGAATGCGTAGGGGGAGTGGCCGCGTGAAGAAGACTAAACGTACTAGTAAGAAGCGTACGGTCGCAAAACGCACATGTCGTGTCCGTGAGAAACGTGTAAAGAAATCCGTCCGTGTCAAAAGACCTCTGAACACCATTTTCTAAAACATGGCTCTATTCCACAACATGTCGGAGGAATGTATTAAATCTGAGCTAGATTTATTTACAGTTCCAATGACCCAGACATCTATTGAAAAAATAACATACGTCGAAATACCACCTCTATCTGCAATAACGGATTCAACACTGCTAGATTTTTTTATCGCGGGGACGGGTGAAGATTACATCGACCTAAATAACACGCTGTTATACACCAGGCTCAAAAAAACCAGACCCGACGGCTCTAATATAGCAGATGGTGCACCTGTTAGTTTAATAAATTACCCCGGCGCGTGTATATTCTCGCAGGTGGATGATTCTCTAGGCGATCGTCTGATAACACAGAGTTCCAGTACGTAACCCTACAGTTGTTTGATCGAAGCTCTGATTAATTTTGGAAAAGATACCCTCGAAAGTCCCTTTTCAGCCGGATTGTTCTACAAAGATACGCCGGGTCACATGGATGCTACCGACCCCGCTGGATAAAATACGGGGTTAATGAAGAGAGCGGCGTTTACCAACGCTAGTAATGTTATTAGAATTACTAGCACCCATTCATAGCGATATTTTCTTTCAAGAAAAATTCATGTTGAACAGTGTAGATATAAAAATACGGATGACAAAAGATGAGTTCTGTCTAATGCGAGATGACGCTATTGGTTATAAACTCAATATCATATCAGCATCTCTTTTTGTGAAAAAAGTTTCTGTTTCACCCGGTGTTCGGTTGGGACATGCTCAGGCACTTCTATCAACCACTGCTAAATACCCCATAGACCGTGTGTGTCTGAAGAATTTCTCTATACCGACAGGATCTCGCGTGTCAAATCAAGAAAATCTTTTTCTCGGAACATTACCGAAATCTGTCATTTTAGCAATGACAGAAAATACCTCCTTTTCAGGGGCGTATGATAAAAACCCATTTGCTTTTAAACATTTTAACCTGGAATTTTTGGCTTTATACCGAGACGGTATCCAAATTCCATCCAAACCGTTTCAGCCGGAATATGAGAATGGTTCTGCTGTGAGGGACTTTTATCAACTCGTATTATCTACCGGAAGACATCTTAAAAATCAGCCTCTGGCAATAGATCGACAGGATTTTCTAAACGGATACACCCTCTATGCCTTTAATTTAACACCTGATGAAGATTGTTCGAATCATGTTTCACTAATTAGATCGGGAAATATTAGACTAGAAGCCCGATTCAGACAACCTCTCAGACAATCCATAACTATTATCGTATATGCGATTTTTGATTCAATCGTTGAGATATCCAATCGAAGACAGGTGTTAGTCGATTATTACTGAGACATCGCGAAATGAATACGGTCCAACTAACAGCTTTTATGGATAAAATTGCGCACAATACGTGTTTTTTAGGAGTGCTACCATGCGATTATCTCCCAAAAACACAGATAAAGATTTTACCGACTATGCTTATTTTTAATACCGACCCCTCCACAAAACCGGGGCAACATTGGGTCGCTATCTACATAAACAAGGCTAGAGTTAGCTGTTTTTTTGATAGCTTTGGCGGATGTTCGAAAGATCCACGTTTTCCGAAGACCGTCCAAGACTTTTTAAAAAAACATTCTATATGTGTGCAATACTCTAACAAACAGGTTCAAGACTTCACATCAGATACTTGCGGACAACATTGTGTGTTTTTTCTGTATCACATGTCAAAAGGATACGTTTATGAAAATATTGTTAAAATGTATTATGACGACCTCATTAAAAACGATAACATGGTTACTCGATTTGTAAAGAGACTGAAACCTTCTCTCTGCGATACGTTTAACTGTATTCAGTGCGTGCAGATCTGTAAAACGTCTCTGTAGTGCAACTGTCCTATTATTTCATGTTTAATAAATAAAAGGCTATGTAATCATGAATGTATTAATATGGCTGTACTGTATAAATAAAAACAATGTATAACCAGTCATCTTTTTCTGGCTTTTTATTAACATCAGGATGATAACTCAACACACGACTTAATACAAATATTTCAAACATATTTACAAACAATGATATTAAAAAGCTAACCAGGCGTTAGCGTCAAGAGTCGGTGAATTAAACACATTTCCAATGGGGCTGCTAGATTGTGTCGTAGTCTTTGGCGTATGCTTTTTACCTCTCCATTTTTTCCAACGGGGTAGGCGATTTCCTTTTAAGGGACTCAACCGTACGTTTAACCTGGGGGTTGGTTATAGTTGAAAACGGTATATTTAAAACAGCAAAAGCATTCAGAAATTCCCTCCACCCGCGCGGTCTGTATTCATCGCGGATCGTTTGAGGCGCTGTTATACTTTTAACCAAATCTAACAACGACCCGGTGATTACGACCCCTTTAAATACAAACTTGCCAGAATCTGTCCATGAAGACACTTGCTTAGCATTAGACATTTTATTCAAAATGAATTTGATGTTTTTTAAACTCCTTTGCGGTACGTTGTTTAAGATTTCATTGACAATATGATCCTCTCCATCATCGTTATTAGGCGACGGAGTAGGTGCACTAGCAGGTGCGCTAACAGGTGCAATAGCAGGTGCATCGGTATGAATGTTATCCTGTTTTGGGAGTGCAAGATTTAAAGTACTACTCTCCAAATCGCCTTGTTTTACTACAGTTAAAAACCTTTGCAAGATGTTGGAATAAAGTTTAGCCTTCCCGTGTGAATCTAAATCATGCCTCTGCAATATGTTTCTTATAGCAGTATCCAAATCGTTCTCCACGGTTTGCAGAATTGTCTCACGAACACTCCCTGTTCTTAATGTATTCAGTTGATTCTGGGGAATTAGGTAAAGCTTTTCAGCATATTCCATGCCTAATGCTGTCTGGATGATATTAAACTAGTGATAAATGGTATTGCCACACTTAACAGAGGTACGAGAAAACCACCTTGTTGATTAATCTGTTTTTTTCTCGTGATGTTGATCTTTTTACTCGCTGTGTATTTGATCTCCTCTTTTCTCTTTTTTAACCTTCGTAACTGCTTGGTGTTTAGAGGTATGTTACCATGGAGCACGTTAAGAGCGATCTCACACAAGGATAGAATCAGTTGATCTGACGCTGACTGTAAAATAACACGTCATTGCTTCGGTGAAGCCTTATATAACAGTTTTAAAAGTGGAAGGTTTTTACAAAGCCTATCACTCATTTTCCACCAAAGTTTACCGTGGTCTTTTCTGCACGTACACCACCTGATGTTCTGAAAACACCCCTGATCTGAGATGAAAACGCTCTGGCATTTTAGCTTTAAAGTATGGTTTTACCTTGAAAAAACAGATTCTGAGTTATCAATATGATGGAAAATGATTTATGATGAACGTATTTCGTGAAAGCTCGTGAGAGTTCAGCGTTCGAATACGCCTCTTCCATCAAATCATCACAAATAAAAATTTAATTTGCATTAGGTGGTAATACATTTTCATCCGTTAAAGAGTTTGGAATACCTTCAGTAAATTTGATATCATACAATAACAACAGTTCATCATGCAAAGGTTGCCAACAACTGTATAAAAATACAATATTATCAATTTTTACATTGATCATCTTGTCTGCATTACACAATAAATTTTTCACAAAACAGTCTTCCCACTGCTCGATGGGCCTGAGATCACAGCCGAGAACGGGAATTGAAAATGAAAGTCAAAATATTCTTCAACATACACATTTTGTGATCTAGAAATATCGTTAGTACCCATAAGGAATTGTGGTGTAGTCAGCTAGTAGCACACGCTTGTCATATACCACTTTGAATCTTTTCAAAACTGACCTATTATGCAGTGTGAACGTTTTTTTATTCTGCACAATGGTCTCGGTGCGTGTGAGCAGGTGGGTAGTGTCACGTGATGCTACATAACCATGTATCAGACAAATCATGCTTTCTAGGGTAAAGACTTTTGCATTCGTAGAATGAAGCGTGACGCCTTTAGCTTTAAGAGTGACTTTATTTTTTGCAGTTCTAAAACTGTACGATTTCGGTCCGGTCGATGCAAATTCGGTGACGTGATCACAACTGTGTCTGTTCGAGAACTACGAGTTCAGCACGCTCTCGGAAGCTTCTTGTGTTGGCAAGACGGCGCTTCAGCGGTGGTCATTCCAGTGTTGAGTGGGTTGCACACTTCAGGCTGCACTACCCCTGTCGTGTTGCAAGCGGCCATGACCAGATGTCGATCTCAGCATCGGAGGGAGAGCTGTCCGATGAAGATTCGGCCCCGCTGCCGCCCTCCGGGATGGTGGCGAGGCCTGAATCGGATCCGGAGATGGCAGCTATGCTTTCCCGGGCCGCCGAGCGGGTAGGGCTCGAGTGAAACCTCCACCACGTCCCGAGCCCTCGAGCCCTCGAGGCTGGATGATTGGTTTCTCGGGGTAGTTCAAGCTGGTTCTCAGTGCCCAGCCCCGAACATCCGGCGCCGGGCCTTCACGATGAATCCGCGGGAACCGTGTAACGACGGGTTCCAAATTGAGACGGGTTTCGTATGTGTATAATCCATGGTATAGCCTTAGAGCCCGTGTTCCCCGGCAGACTTCTGCCTGTCCAAGAGGGTTATAATCACCTCCAGTTTCTCCATATACACCTAAACGGATGCTATATGTGTATTTGCTTCCGAAAACTCCTTCGGGAAGGATGGGGCTTCTGCAGCGTCCCTGTTCCAAGTGGAGCGGGTACGTTTTCCCAGTGTTATCCAATCTCACTCAGTAAGGTAGTGCTTTGAAAAATGGTGAGTGGAACTACTTGTCCCGAGCTCCGGCCTACACCAGATAGGGGCACAGGTGGCTCGCACAGGGCTCGCACAGAGCACCATTGCGCTTTGGTAGGCATCCCAATTCGTCGGTCTCCGACGTGACTCGGAGTGACCGACTGAAAGGGAACCAAAATACGATTCGATCGGTTCAAAGTCCTTTAAAATTATTTCAGGGTGACCTATAGGGTAAGTTTTACACGACTGCACATAAAGATAGAGAGATGTAAAGTCCAGATAGGAGACGCGTTCATCCTCGCTGGCCTTGTGGTACAGTTTGAGTGCATTAGTCCTCCCTCCGAAAAGCGATTCCCTAGGATTAAGCCTCACTGGTGCATTATAATTACTCATAAAAGCTTTGACATTAGAATCGTTTTGTTTGAGATTGTAGGTATGTCAGTGGGAGAAAGCCAAAGTACATGAGATTTGGGAATTACGCAAGACATCCATCTTTTTGTCAAATTGTCTTCTGAGCACACCGAATGGTATTTTTGATACCGGATTCAATTCGTTAGGATTAAAACGACAATCGTGTCCATGCCAGAAGCAACCTAAAAATTCCAAGGCTATTCTATCACCGTTATCAACTTCATAATAGCCGTCCACATGATACGGACCAAATCTGGCTTCGCCGTGATTTAACGCGTGATGAACGTCAACGTTTCTGCTTGCTTTAATGTATTCCAGCCATTGGATGGAAGGGTTTGAGATTTGTATTGATTCATGTAAGCATTTTTGTGTGTTAGGGCTATCGTGTCTTTGCTTAAAAAAAGTGTTTTGAACACTTTCATAGCGCACCCGGGAAGCGTTATACAGCCGAACGGGTCCACGTTTGTACACTCGATAAACTCATTTCTGTATTTCATGCAAGCCTCTCGTAACAAAACGACATTGTTCTTGCAGTACATCCAGAGTTGTTTTTTGAAGTCAAACACCTGCCCCGCTACGCTCTTGTACCATGAGTCAAATTTCAGGCGTTCAGTGTCAGACATTGTCTGGTAACCATAATGTTCTTTACACGAATACGGTCAGACATAATTCACATTCTGCAAACGATTAAAATGATGGGGAAAGAAACCTTTTTCGCAGGTATTTAGGTTTAAAGCAGATGTCATTTTTGACAATTTCATAGGCAAGAAGCTATAGCTGTCGATGTATCTCTGTTTAAAGACCTGATCGTACATATAAACAAGTCTACATCCTTGGAGTATAATTTTTGGCGTTAAGCCCTGACTTGTGAAATACTCGAGCAATATAAAAGAATCGAAACCCGAAGAATTGTGTGCGATAAATGTAAAATCAGCAAATTTTGGACGTCTGAAATGTTTGACCATTCGGTCCACACAGTCGACACCTTCGGCTGTGAATTCTTCACCAGATTGCGAAACGGCACATATATAATTAGCTGTATGCTTACCATTTTCGTACATTGTTTCAAAGTCAAAATAAATGTAGGCCTGACTATGCTCGTCAGGTTTGGCAGGTTGAATATAGCAACTGTGATGACCTTCATCTATCAGAACATCGCCGCAATGCACATCTCGTTGGTGCACATTTGTGCGATAATAGTTTATCACCTGACCATGTTGCGTTGTACTGTCTGTAACACTTGTCGCAGTATTTTACGAGATCACACCGAGATCTCACCCCTTCACTTTGTGGTTATGCATTTCATAACAGAAGTCAGATCTACAATATCTCAAACAATCAGCGCATTGTACCGTGTCATTGCACACGTTGCACGTAAATTTGCAATAATGTAAACTACGATCATTAAACCCTTTATAGCAGAACTCACAAACATAGCTGTAACCTAAGAACCCCTTCAGATTTTTTATCATATAGTAATGATTTTCGTGTAGATATAAATGTATCGTCTTGTGATGTAGCTCATCTGTATTTTTATATACCTCCAATTTACCTGAACACGATCTGTGAAAGAT
>NW_015645074.1:13048-22929 GCF_001515625.1 Sinocyclocheilus rhinocerous | reverse complement strand
GTCATTGCACACGTTGCACGTAAATTTGCAATAATGTAAACTACGATCATTAAACCCATGATAGCAGAACTCACAAACATAGCTGTAACCTAAGAACCCCTTCAGATTTTTTATCATATAGTAATGATTTTCGTGCAGATATAAATGTACCGTCTTGTGATGTAGTTCATCTATATTTTTATACACCTCCAATTTACCTGAACACGATCTGTGAAAGATCACTATTTTCAGGTCTAGAAGAGATTCAAATCATTAAATGCAATTTTATCTCGTGGATCGTAACCCAGATCTGTATGTATGTTTTTGGCTATTCTCACCAAATCGCTGTCGGGACATTGAAGATTTAAAAAATGAGCTACGCATATGCTGAAACACATATTGTCTGCTATATTTTTGGGGACGAATAAATTCATCATATTTTTTTTTACAATTTCATTGTAGGCTAGGTCAGTTAACTTTCTACGTATGCCACCTTGTTTGTTTTCGGACTACCGACACGCATAACTCTAAAGCAGTATCTAAACCCACATCTGTATTGCTTTGAACTGCACGTTCGATTTGATCAACGAATATACCAACATCATGATTATTATCAGGTGTTAGAACTGCATTCATATCTGTGGGGAGACTTGCACCTTGCAGAGAAACGTTCAGAAATCCATCTTCACCCGCCATCAATCTGGAAAACGCTACAATCTCATTCAAAATATCTTGCAAAAAGATATTATATGCAGCATAATCATCAGTTGCGATTTCACGAAAATTTAAAGTTCTGTGAATTTCTAAACCGTTAAATCTTGGTCTTGAGACAATTGTTAAATCACCCACACGACCACCTTCTCTTACTAGTCTAGCTATACAATTCTGGCTGAGACCCATATCTGGAGCTGAGGGATCATAACCTGACGGTTCGTCATTAGATGGACCGGCACCGACCTGTTCATAGTTGTTTATAGATGCACCCAACCATTCATGTTGATCGTCTACAAGTTCATGTAATCTTTCCATCATGTTACGCGAATCAGGCTGTAACATCTGTAATTGGTTATTAATCAACTCACGTAACTGATCACTGTTGTTTTGAAAATTATGTCTAGGCCTTAATGATCTCTGATCATCTTCTGAAGTGTGGTCATGTAAATCAGCGTGACATCTTTTACTGCTCATTTTGAATTATTATTATTTTTATTTTTAAATCAGAAATACAAAAGTTTTCAATCTTAAAGACAAGCGTGTGCACCCTGAAAACACCCCCAACGTTTGCAATGTGAAATAACCAGATATAACAAAAACGAACATGTACAGTATAAATTTTAAACCACCGTTTTCTTCCACAAGTAAAATAGTATCAGAAACAACCCTCAATAATAAGAATAAAACAACAATACATCGATGTCAATAACATGTATGGTATAAATCAATGAAAATAACATACAATAATGTAAGGAATAAGTCAATGTCAATAACAAACAATAATAAATGTGAGAAATAACCCAATGATAATAACAAATCGATGTCAATAACACAAAAACAATCAACAATTCAATACATAGAACATTACAGACTACCTCTCGTGATACGATTGTACAAATCTGTTAACATTCTCTGAATAAGGTTTAAACGTTCGCCCATAAGAGATAATGCGTTTACCGTAAGCCTCTGTTCGACGTGCTGCTCTTGCATCTCCGCCGGTACACCGCTCATGCTCTGCTGAAACTGGCGGAATTCATTATACAGCGGTTCGTGACAACTTCTCCAAAATTCAGCTGCGTGACGTAAGGCCTCGTTGTGTTGTTGTTGACACACTGTGATATTTCTTAAAATCGACACCACATCACTTTGTGCGCTAGCAACAATGTCTTCCGCTTCCCGGTAAGATAACGATTGTCCGGTCGAAAAGTCTCTCAAAGTACCGATTAACACGGCTCAGCATATCATAATCAAGCCTTCTATTTAAATCGCAATCACGGAACAGTTCCTGAGGAATTTCATGAGGTAATTCAGCCTCTTCCTCACTCTCCGAATCGGTGAAGGATATCTGATCCCACGCGTGGATCATCGAATCAGACCACGCTGTTAGATCACCCTCACCGTAGCCTTGTTCTGTAAAAATAACAATAATCGTTTATTAATTTATCGAATAAAAATCAATCATAAAACGTAATAATGAGATTTTCTGTTTTACATACCATTATTCTCTGAAGTCCTTAAACGGGTGGTGGTCGGTGAGTCATCCGCATCCTGCTCCGGTAACCTCAAGCATTTTTCGTCCTGACCGCCTGTATGCTGGGGCCTCAATCCCGACGTTGGGGAACTGGATGTGACTGGGATGTGAACACTCGCGCAGTCGGTGAGCGTGTGAGACCCTTCCTCTGAAGACGGAACATGGGTGGGTGTGGGTCGTGTGACGTTGTTTGGTTCGTGACGTGATTCCGACCTAACTACAACCTCTTGCAACGCCTCCTCTGTAGGTAATATTACCACGTGGCTGTCAGAAGCATCGTGGTCACCTGTCAAAATTGTTTGTAAACACATTTTATGAGAAACTGAAACTTTTAACATGTTGAGAAAAACGAATGTCTGTATATGTACCGTTATTAACTTCAACGTCATCATCGCCGGCAACTAGTTGCACCTCGTCAGCTGGATAAAATGATAACGAATATTATTATTATCATTAGTAAACGTGAAGTAGCCTAGTTAATAGAAAAAGAGAAAATGCATATCTCTTCAAGGAGCTGTTACAAACCTTCGTCGAAATCCAGATTCTCAAATGTACCTAGAGATAGTAACCACAGCATGTTAAACAAATATTCACGATAAAATATATTTAAATAACACCGATGAAAACACACTTACCATCGTAATTGTCAGCCATTGTTCCGTCGATTGATGAGATATCAATGTTGCACAAGGTGAAGATAGAGTTACAGGTAATGAACATTGTACAACTTTTGCTTTTTAACGGTTCGTAGTGTGGGGCGGCTCCTGAAACAGGTCGTAAAATCCGATAACTACCGGTAGGGGTTAGCCTAATACTACAAATCTTTAGTACGCTATACATGTATAACGTTAATTTGTGAAATAGCGTGGTTAAATATTGTGAAATTTGTGTTTAAAATAATAATTATTCTATAAATAACACTATCATTTATATATGATATGATTGCATAAATAGACGCTTTTATTATTTTACGTTTTAAATACCAGTTTTGCATCTGTTTACCATAATTTACCTAATGATATGATATAGATTTGCAACACGTTTGTTAAAACAAAAACTCTGGACGTATTTTATATTTATCTCTCATTATCAGCCACGTCTAGGCCTACCATATATTTATTCAAATTCCGAGTTTTGTTTTAAATTTCATCAAAACCTCTCCAAGCAAATTCATCATGCGTAGTTACCCACAAATCATCATCAGTTTACTTAACACACCGGGGGAATGTTACACCAATATGATGAAACATCTTTTAGATTTTCTTTTTTCTTTTACAACTTAATTGGTGTGATATTAACTGCACGATCTACCTCAGAGCCTGTCTGGTCTTTATTACATATCCTGGTACGTAGACATAGGCTTTCATCTTAAGGGGTAGATATATCCTTATCTATACATGTTTGAACGCAACGGGGTTTTTAACAGCCGAAAAATCAAAGCTCGGACATTTGTTTGAACGCAACGGGGTTTTTAACCGCCGAAAAATCTAAGTTCGGATATCTATTTATTGATCTCCCACGGTGTAAACCATTCGCTCAGATGCACGTTTGAAATAGGTCTGATGTAAGTCTTATGTTGGAAAATCAAAGAGATCTATTCTCGTTTTGTATTACCCGTATTACTTATACCGCATAATTGTGTGTACGTTTTAAGCATTACAACAATCAAAGAGTGGATAACGAAAAAATCATAAGTAATATAAACTAAAATTAAACAACATTTTCCTACAGCGTAGACTGCCTTGTTAAAAACAATCACCCCTGAACCACCCTATTTATTTCACTTTGTTGTCATTGTCTTTTCTCTATCTATCTAATATTGTCCTGAACCTCTGTGAAATCACATCCACCAGATATACATTAACATTCCTGTTTTTCTTAGAAAAATATTTTCTTCTTTACCTGACCAGATGTTTGTGGTTAAAAAGGTTCAATAGGGTTCACACCCTTTGACCAGTCACTGAACTTTTGCCTAAACTTTGACAAAGTTCACACTCACAGGTGCATGCCATAAAATAGCTGGAATTGATACCCTTTGATCGCTGAACATATTAGAAAAATGATCTGTTTTGATCACTGAACTGCTTACTTGACACAACAACAAAGTTCACAATGCCAGATCCTGAAAAGCTCATTAGATTGCAAATGAGTTGCGACCGTGGAAACAGGCTTAGATGTTTTACAACCTTTTGAAATACAGTACACTGATATGGACGCATCAGTAATCACACAAACCCAGACAACCCCTCGCCATTCTCGTTTTGATGCACTACGTGAGACTAAATATTTGCATTTCGTACCATGTTGTAAAAACCTTAGGCGTTTAATTGCATATGTCTGTTTCAACTAACGCACCACAAGTGTTACAGACGGAAAATCAAAGAGAAATACTGATTTTATTACGCAGTATACATTTGCTTTCATTCCAGTTAGATATTTGTGCAAGCATGTGTGTTTTAACTGATATAGCATGCTAGAAGTTAAGATTGACAAAAATAAAAGACCGATTAAAGGAATTAGGCTACTAAATTAAGTATGAATAACTAAATAAAATAAAACAAAACAAACAACATTTCCCTGTGGCTTAGAGGTGATTGTTTAGAAGAAAACTTGTGCAACCTAATTTTAAAGTGAAAAAAAAAAAGTCTGGGGTTATATAGCAAGCCAGAAGTCTTAAGCTTGACAAAAACCAAAGAGTAAATAAAGGAATTACTAAATTAAGTGTGAATAACTAAACTAAAATAAATCAAACCAAACAACATTTTTCTTGTGGCTTAGAGGTGATTGTTTAGAAGGAAAACTTGTATAGGCTATCATTTTTAAAGTAAAAAATGCTGGTCTAATGTTAAAAACAGGTAGAATGTTTTCATCAATTAAGAAATGATGTCGATTTATTAAAAACATTACTTTGTTTAATTCTTTTAACATACATTTAAATCTATCTTTGTGGTCACCGGCGTTAGGGATGTGTTAGGGGCGGTTAGTGGGTGTGGTTTGAGTGGGACCGGACGTAAACATTCTGAGTTTTGACAGCAGCGTGTCAAGATATATCAGTGTAAGATGGTCAGGTCTTTTTTCTTTTGTTTAACTTTCTGTCAGTAACAAGGTCTAGCTTTTTTAAATTGTAGCTAATGGTAGAGTACAACTTAGATTTTGACAAGTATCTTATGCTGGTGTTTTAACAACCGCGTCTGATGAATTTTCTTTTAGATCACCGTAAGATACGCGGTTCTTTTTATTTTGTTTAACTTGTGACAAACTCTGACTAGTTTTAAATTGTAATGGTAGAGTACAACATAGATTTTGACAAGTATCTTATGCCGGTGTTTTAATGAACGTATCTGGAAGGATACTTTTTGTTTTAGATCATGGTGAGAAGTCAGCATTTTTATTTTCTAACTGATAACAAACTCTAAATAGTTTTGAAATTGTAACAGAAAAACTGCCGTATTGTTTAACGAACGTATCTGATACTTTTTTTGTTTAGATAGTTGGTCAACATTTTTCTTTTCTAACTTGTAACAAACTCTAACTAGTTTTTAAATTGTTTTAACAACACTTAAATACTTGTCTCGACCCGTTTTTACTCTTTTCTGGAAAAAACAGTCATTACATTGTTTCTATTCTGTGTATGTTTGATGTTTTTCTTGAAATGTGTGTGTGTGTGTGTAAAAACTTTAATAAAAACTTCCCTTATCCCATTTAATAATCTTACCACATTTCACAATTTAAAGTTTAAAGCACATAGTTTTGAACGGTTTCAACGTACCCACACAAAAATACTATCCCAAACAATCATAAATTCCTTTGGATCGTTGGGGTGTATAAACACATGTCTGGTTAGATGGGTGGGGGGTGTACATGACAGGTGTCCAAACAGGTGTCCATTTATGGTAGGGGGGGGGGTTATGAGGGGCAATAAATCAAATTTCATTTTATCGCTGCTCTCCCTGCTCTCATCCATGCTAGGCTGCATGGATGCGCAGGGAGTTCTTGCCCAGAACAGAACCATACCGCCAATCCAAACTGTATGCTAATTGTCAATCATCTTTGACGATAGTGATCCTGACAGAAATGTTGTTTTCGCAAAAACACAGACATGTACAATCATGTCAAAACATCTCCAGTGCACCAGTGATTATACATAACATACTTTATAAAAAATAAACATTTACTATAGTTTCATTTGACAATAAAAACGCTTTACATTATTCTGGGGCCAATGACGTTCACACCCTCGAGTAAAATGTTTACAAAAAGTACATAAACACTCCATAGACGTAATGATTTTGTACTGTACAAACACCTACCCATCACACAAACATTTCTGCACATACTTACATTTTTAATTTAATATTGTTTGTAGGCAATCTTAATTATGAGGACTCAAAACTCAAATTTTCATCATAAACCAAATTTACGTTGATATATCAGAGTAATTATACAAATTTGTGTCCTGATAAGTCATATAAACAAGCACGCACATACATAAACATTTCGCGCTAAAGAGACTTATCTCTATTTTAAATAATAAAATATATGACATCATAAATGGAGCAAATCTAGCCGTGAAATCGTAATTATTTGACTTTTGCTATGGTCGTAAACTTTACACAGGCACAGATAGGAAGAGACATTTTGCAGGGCCTCTGTAGCTGCTCAAAAAATACCTCTATTTAAAAGCAAAAAGTTTATTTTTAAAAGTAAAAAATGATCACCTATACATCTAACGGCTGTAGTTATTTTTTTATATATTTTATTCTAAAAACAAGTCAAGAATCTTGGTGTGATTCTGGAGTCAGGGTCATTTTTTTCTGTTTAGCTGTGCATTTACTGAATGAGCACAGTGCTACATCCGAACTGGTTGCACTGTATTTTATGTTTAACCATTTTCTATTCTTAACTCTTTTAATTCATTTTAAATCAATTTCTAAATCATTTTAAAAGTTTTTTTTTTATTCCTTGTTTTACTGTTGTGATTATTATATTTTTTTATTATTATTTTACTTCCTTTTATGTAAAGCGCTCTGAATTACCATTGTTACAACATATACATGTCAAGTCTGTTTTATCATAGGTATATCATATTATTATTGAATATAATTGTTTAGTCTAAATATGTTTTAACAAATCTTTTTTTTTTACAAACATGTTAAATTTAACACGTGTAACTAATACCTCATTCAAATGCTACAGACTTCTAGGTCCTGGAACTACAAATCCCAGCATAAACCTCAGCCTTCAAACATGGCCGCCGGGGGCAAGACCCCAGAATACTCATACAGGGCAGCAGTCTAAATATTATATAAAATATACGCATGCTCAGATACCCTATGTAAAAAGACTGGCATCTCCGCACTATTTGTGAAGTATACGGCGATGTTACAATTTGGTGATGTTAGTGATGCAAAGTCCGATTAATTTTCGCAAACTGATTCTTTCGGGGAGTTTGGGTCAATTAACCTCTTCAAAGAACAGATTAGTCGGTGAATGAAACATTAAAATAACGTTATCTGTGTGATCGCATATTGCTGATTATTGTCTTTTGTTCATTTTAGTTAATGATGTTTATGGTCGCATTTTTATGCATTGATCCTTCATGTTGGATACGAGTCACGACTGACCAATTTTGACTAGCCTTAGGGTTAGGAACAGGGGGAGGGATGGAGGGCCAGGTCCATGTGGAATTGGAGGGACAGAGGACCGAGGCAAAACTAGCAGAGCAGGATGCCCAGGCAGAGCAGAGAGCCAGGGTGAAGCCGGCAGAGCAGGAAACCAGGACAGATCCGGCAGTATGGGAACTAAAGACCACCACGGCGGAGCAGATGGAACAGGCGGAGCAGAAGACCACCACGGCGGAGCAGACGGTACAGAAGACCACCACAGCGGAGCAGACGGAGCACCAGGACAGATCCGGAAGTATGGGAACTAAAGACCACCACGGCGGAGCAGATGGAACAGGCGGAGCAGAAGACCACCACGGCGGAGCAGACGGTACAGAAGACCACCACAGCGGAGCAGACGGAGCAGAAACCCCTGGTAGAGACTGGGACCTAGGGAAAACTGAGACACAAGAAACAGAGAGAGCATATCCGGTCTCAAGGACCGAGGCAGGGAACACAAGAAGTCCATCAATATTTTCCCTGGTGACAACTGGGCGGGCAGGCAGTTCATAAGCAGGCTCACTGATCAAAACGGGACAGGCAGACAGTTCAAAATTTAACTCATTGACTGGAACTGGACAGGAAGACAGTTAAAATTTTGACTAATTGACTGGAACTGGAAAGGAAGACGGTTCAAAATCTGACTCACTGACAGTGACTGAACAGACAGACAGTTCAAAATTTCACTCATTGACTGGAACTGGACAGGAAGACATTTCAAAATCTGACTCCCTAACTAGGACTGGCAAGACCGACAGTTCAGACACATTTGGAGAAACAGAACAAGCAGACAGTTCATGAATGGTCTCTATTGCAGTGGCAGGGTTAACGGGATAAACATGTAGTGCATTTACAGTTTCTGGGCTCACAACTGGACTAATGGAGCAGATAAAAGGTTTCTTGTTGGGAACTGGACAGACAGATGGTTCAACATTAGACTCATTAGGGGAAATGGGACAGACAGACAATTCAAAACCTGATTCATAGGTTGATCCTGGACAGACTGACAGTTCATGATCAGACAGATTGACAGAAACGGGCAAGACAGAGAGTTCAAAATCAGCATCTAGACAGACAGACAGACAGATCACAAGCAGCCTCCAAGGCGGATTTTGAACAGGACGAGAGTTCGGAGATGGCCTCATCGGCCGGTTCAGAGCAAAGCAAGAGTTCACTGATGGCCTCCATAGCCATGACAGGACAGGCAGAGAGTTCACAGGCGGCCTTCATAGCCGTGACAGGACAGGCAGAGAGTTCACAGGTGGCCTTCATAGCCATGACAGGACAAGACGAGGATTCACAGACGGCCTCCATAGCCGTGACAGGACAGGCAAAGAGTTCAGAGACGGCCTCCATAGCCGTGACAGGACAGGGCGAGGGTTCATAGGCGGCCTCCATAGCTGTGACAGGACAGGCAGAGTGGTCACAGACGGCCTCCTTGGCCGGAACAGAACAGGACGAGAGTTCACAAGTGGATACTACTGACACCTCTGGAGGTTCTGCAGCGGATGCCGCCACCTCTGGAGGTTCTACAGCAGTATCAACAGGAAACAGGGAGAGTTCATTAACATTCTCCTTAACAGGACAGGTACGAAGTTCAGCAACAGTCCCTTTGACCGCGACAGGACAGACTAAGAACTCATAAACGGCCTCCTTGGCTGGGCAGGCAGAGAGTTCATAAATGGATACCACTGACACCACTGGAGGTTCTGCAGCGGTTGCCGCCACCTCTGGAGGTTCTACAGCAGTAACATCAGGAAACAGGGAGAAGTCAGTACCTCGGGAGGTTCTGTGGTGGTGTATGCAGCCCAAACACACCATAAAGTGATCCCCATCAAGAGAAGCGCTTCAGACAGGGGAATCAGTTCAGGAACAGGAGGGATAGCGTGAGGGGGTTTTGCCAGCTGCATGTGCACACACTGGATACCAGACTGGGATACCGAAGGACTGACCTTGATAATCTGGGTGCAACAGACAGGACGTGACAAGACTCT
>NW_015645074.1:11990-12883 GCF_001515625.1 Sinocyclocheilus rhinocerous | reverse complement strand
GCACCACTAACTCAGGAGATTCTGCAGCTTCAGCCGCCACCTCTGGAGACCTAATAGTGGGCGCCGCCGCCTCTGGGGGTTCTGTGGTGGTGTATGCGGCCCAAACACACCAAAAAGCGATCCCCATCATGGGAAGCGCTGTAGACAGGGGAATCAGTTCAGGAACAGGAGGGCTAGAGTGAGTGGGTTTGGGGATGCCAGCTGCGTGTGCAGACACCAGCGGTGCATCCCTCACACTGGATACCAGACTGGGATACCGAAGGACTGACCTTGATAATCTGGGTGCAACAGACAGGACGTGACAAGACTCTGGATGATCAACTGTGACTCGACTTGGCTCACGAAGATCAGCTTCCATAAACTGACAGAGTGATGAACGCGGACCCTCGCGTCTAAGCTTAGACCTCAGCGGTTGATTAATGCCATCGCAAAAAAACTCTATCAACAAACAGTCCGGTAAATCAGAGTAATAGGCAATGGCTAGATACTCTTGAATATAGTTCTCCAGCGAACGCGGGCCTTGTTTAAGAGTTAATAACATACGTGCTGTGTCCATACCTGGCCAATGTTCCTCTGAAAAGCTGCTGGATCCTTGTGGGGTGGAATGAACACAGGAACACGGAATGAACACAGGAAGCGTGCGGATCCATCTGCAAGGCTTTATTCACAAGAGACGTGGTCAAAAACAGGCATAGGTCAGACAATGGCAAACAGGTATATTGATGGCAAGGCAAGAGGGATAATCAAGGTACAAGGCAAAGGTCCAGGCAGGGGCAAACAGTATCCAATAGGGCGAGACTCGAGAGATAATCCAGGTAAACAGGCAGTGATCAGAACACGGGGAAACAGACAAGGCAAGACGATGAAAACAAGGAAAACAAGACACTAGGCTC
>NW_015645074.1:3182-11865 GCF_001515625.1 Sinocyclocheilus rhinocerous | reverse complement strand
TCCATAAACTGACAGAGTGATGAACGCGGACCCTCGCGTCTAAGCTTAGACCTCAGCGGTTGATTAATGCCATCACAAAAAAACTATCAACAAACAGTCCGGTAAATCAGAGAAGTAGGCAATGGCTAGATACTCTTGAATATAGTTCTCCAGCGAACGCGGGCCTTGTTTAAGAGTTAATAATATATGTGCTGTGTCCATACCTGGCCAATGTTCCTCTGAAAAGTCCATAAACTGACAGAGTGATGAACGCGGACCCTCGCGTCTAAGCTTAGACATCAGCGGTTGATTAATACCTTCGCAAAAAAACTCTATCAACAAACAGTCCGGTAAATCAGAGTAATAGGCAATGGCTAGATACTCTTGAATATAGTTCTCCAGCGAACGCGGGCCTTGTTTAAGAGTTAATAACATACGTGCTGTGTCCATACCTGGCCAATGTTCCTCTGAAAAGCTGCTGGATCCTTGTGTGGCTGAGTATTCTGTAACGGGGCGAACGAGACGTGAGGATCCATACGCAAAGCTTTCTTCATAGACATGGTCATAGACAGGCAGGGTCCAGCATCAGCAAACAGATATGTATAAGACAAGACAAATAGTATTCCTAGGGCTGGCATAGGTCATCAATCAGTTTCAGCTGTGTGTGTGTAATCAGTGCATTCAGCTGTGTGTGTGTAATCAGTGTAATGGATGATGGGAACTGTAGTCCGGAGTGACATGTAACAGTTACCAATGTACACCAACGACTGCACGTCTAAAGACCCCTCTGTAAAGCTCCTGAAGTTTGCAGACGACACCACACTCATCGGCCTCATTCAGGACGGTGACGAGTCTGCTTACAGTCAGGAGGTTAAAGAGCTGACTGTCTGGTGCAGTCTCAACAACCTGGAGCTCAACACGCTCAAAACTGTGGAGATGACCGCGGACTTCAGGAGAAACCCCCCTGCACTCCCCCCACTCACCATCATCACTGTGACTGCAGTGGAGTCATTCAGGTTCCTGGGCACCACAATCTCTCAGGACCTAAAGTGGGACACTCACATTGACTCCATTGTGAAAAAGGCCCAGCAGAGGTTGTATTTCCTTCGCCAGCTGAGGAAGTTCAACCTATCACAGGAGCTGCTGAAACAGTTCTACTCCGCCATCACTGAATCCATCCTCTGCACTTCAATAACTGTCTGGTTCAGCTCAGCTACCAAATCTGACCTCAGAAGACTACAGAGGGTAGTCCGGACTGCTGAGCGAATCATTGGTACAACCCTCCCTTCTCTCCAAGAACTGTACTCATCCAGAGTGAGCAAAAGGGCTGGCAAAATCACTCTGGACCCCTCACATCCAGCACACTCCCTCTTTGAACTGTTGCCATCTGGTCGACGCTACAGAGCACTGAGCACCAGAACGACCAGACACAGGAACAGTTTCTTCCCTCAGGCAATCCATCTCATGAACACTTAACAATAACTGTGGAACACACACTATTTATACACTCATACACTTATTTATCTAACACACATACTCAGTCTACACCTCAAATTTGCACATAATATACAGTACCTGTACATACAAAAACTGTCTATTGTAATATACCTGCACATACAACTGTCAATTTATATATTTTTATTCCTTATTTACTTGTTCTATTTTTTATTATCTGTGTTTTTTGTTCTGTCACTGTCATTCTGTTACACTGTGGAAGCTTCTGTCACGAAAACAAATTCCTCGTATGTGTAAACATACCTGGCAATAAAGCTCATTCTGATTCTGATTCTGATTCTTCTAAAATTATACAAAATTTGTTTATTACAGCATTAAACATGGATGGAAATATCAATCAATACAAAAAGCATCCAATGACCAGATGAATCCAAAATGTGATGCAAGGTACTTATTTCCACTTATATGACATAAGAACATATGGCAAGTCTGAGAAAATCATTCAGCGTGGCAAGCACACTCAATCTACTCAGCCTTTCCTCAAGGCTGATGCATTCAGAAGTGACAGTCCCCACCGGAGAGAAGTTCACTTCCAGGTTTCCAGAGCATGAAGTGAGGAGGTTATTCGGTGGGATTTTATTACATCCAGCCATGGTTTGTCACCAGCATATGTTGTGTCTCGCATGCTGATTTGTTGTTTTCCCTGCCAGATTTCTTAACAAAAGTCTTGCTGGTTGTCAACCAGCTTCACTGGATGGTTTTGACACCTCTATGATCAATAGGGCCTTTAACTGAATCTTCCAGAAGGCTTAGTGTGGCCCAAACATGCCTAGGGAAGTTCAGAATGGCTCTCCAGATGCTGAGATTACACTTGCGTGCACAATTGAGAGCTTCCTGTCAGGCTGTATTACTATCCGGTACAGTAGCAGCAAAACACTGGACTGCAAGGACATGCAGAGGGTGGTGCGGTCAGCTGCATATAACACCGCGGGTGTATCGGTCAACCTGCAGGACATGTACACCAGATGGAACAGGAAAATTATTGAGAACCGAGTCTCTTGATTACCCGGACTCTGTTTTAATCATTCTCGGGGACTTTAATAAAGCAAATCTCTCCCGTGAACTGCCAAAATACAGACAGCACATCACATGTCCCACCAGAGACAGTAATATATTGGATCACTGTTACACCACAATAAAGAATGCATATCACTCTGTTCCACGAGCAGCTTTGGGGCTCTCTGATCACTGTTTAGTTCATCTTATACCGACCTACAGGCAGAAACTGAAATCAGCTAAACCTGTATTAAGGACTGTAAAAAGATGGACTAATGAAGCAGAGCAGGATTTACAAGCTTGTTTTGACCTCACTGATTGGAGTGTTTTTGAAGCTGCTGCCACCGATCTGGACGAGCTCACAGAGACTGTAACATCTTATATCAGTTTCTGTGAAGACATGTGCATTCCTACCAGGACTCATTTAACTTACAACAATGACAAACCATGGTTCACTGCAAAACTCAGACAGCATCCTTATTGAAATAAGGATTCAATTATCTTCCAGTGATTCCGCATCAGTGTGGAAAAGTCTAAAAGAAATCACCAATTACAAGACACCATCCCCCAGCACTGTGGAGAATCAACACCTGGCAGACGATCTGAACGAGTTCTACTGCAGGTTTGAAAAAACACCCCACACCCGCCCTGAACACCTCTCCACACAACCATTCACACCTCCAGCAACCCCCCTCTCCCCCACACCTGCAATTCAGATCAGTGAAGACGAGGTGCGCCAGGTCTTCCGGAAGCAGAAAAGGAAAAAAGCACCAGGCCCAGACTGTGTTACACCAGTCTGTCTGAAATCCTGTGCTGACCAGCTGGCCCCCATCTTCACACAGATCTTCAACAGATCACTGGAGCTGTGCGAAGTCCCTTCATGCTTCAAACGCTCCACCATCATCCCCATCCCAAAGAAATCCAAAATTACAGGACTTAATGACTACAGGCCTGTGGCTCTAACGTCTGTGGTCATGAAGTCTTTTGAAAAACTGGTGCTGGCCCACCTGAAGGACATCACTGGACCCTTGCTGGATCCTCTTCAGTTTGCCTACAGAGCAAACAGGTCTGTGGACGATGCAGTTAACATGGGACTGCATTATGTTCTGCAACATCTAGACAGACCAGGGACTTATGTGAGGATCCTGTTCGTGGACTTCAGCTCGGCCTTTAACACTATCATCCCAAACCTCCTCCTGCCCAAACTATCTCAGCTCTCCGTGCCCACCTCCGTCTGTCAGTGGATCAACAGCTTCCTGACAGACAGGCAGCAGCTAGTGAGGCTGGGAAAATACACATCCAGCACCCGTATAACCAGCACTGGAGCTCCTCAGGGTTGTGTTCTCTCTCCACTGCTCTTCTCCCTGTACACCAACGACTGCACCTCTAAAGACCCCTCTGTCAAGCTCCTGAAGTTTGCAGACGACACCACACTCATCGGCCTCATTCAGGACGGTGACGAGTCTGCTTACAGTCAGGAGGTTAAAGAGCTGGCTGTCTGGTGCAGTCTCAACAACTTGGAGCTCAACACGCTCAAAACTGTGGAGATGATCGTGGACTTCAGGAGAAACCCCCCTGCACTCCCCCCACTCACCATCATGGACAGCACTGTGACTGCAGTGGAGTCATTCAGGTTCCTGGGCACCACAATCTCTCAGGACCTGAAGTGGGACACTCACATTGACTCCATTGTGAAAAAGGCCCAGCAGAGGTTGTATTTCCTTCGCCAGCTGAGGAAGTTCAACCTGTCACAGGAGCTGCTGAAACAGTTCTACTCCGCCATCATTGAATCTGTCCTCTGCACTTCTATAACTGTCTGGTTCAGCTCAGCTACCAAATCTGACCTCAGAAGACTACAGAGGGTAGTCCGGACTGCTGAGCGAATCATTGGTACAACCCTCCCTTCTCTCCAAGAACTGTACTCATCCAGATTGAGCAAAAGGGCTGGCAAAATCACTCTGGACCCCTCACATCCAGCACACTCCCTCTTTGAACTGTTGCCATCTTGTCGACGCTACAGAGCACTGAGCACCAGAACGACCAGCCACAGGAACAGTTTCTTCCCTCAGGCCATCACAGGCACAGTTTCTTCCCTCAGGCCTCTCATGAACACTTGACAATAACTGTGGAACACACACTATTTATTCACTCATACACTTATTTATCTAACACACATACTCAGTCTACATTTCAATTTGCACATAATATACCTGTACATACAACTGTCTATTGTTATATACCTGTACATACAATTGTCGATTTGTATATTTTTTATTCCTTATTTTACTTGTTCTATTTTTTTATTTATTTTTATTTTTTATTATCTGTGTTTTTTGTTCTTTCACTGTCATTCTGATACACTGTGGAAGCTTCTGTCACGAAAACAAATTCCTCGTATGTGTAAACATACCTGGCAATGAAGCTCATTCTGATTCTGAACAGTCTGTGTGGTGTGAGAGTCAATATGATGAAGAGGCGACCTCTTGTGGCAGTCGGATGTAAGTCTATGGACAGAATTCATGACAGGGACCTTGTTAAAAAAATATCTCATCCACCATATGCAAAGTGGCAGTAACTACATACAGTCACCACATTTTACTCTTACATTATTCAGTTTCTAAACATTAAATGGGCGTCTCTGAGATGCAGACATTCCATTTTATTAATCTACGTTTTACCAAAATCAAATGAAAATATGCTGAAGATTTACTCACCAGTGGATCCTCTGCAGAGAAAGGGTGCCGTCAGAATGAGAGTCCAAACAGCAGATAAAAACACTGCAATAATCCACAAGTAAGACACAGTCTTAGTCCATCGATTAACATCTTGTGAAGCTTTTTGTGTGTCTGTAATAAACAAATCCATCAAGACATTTTTAATTTCAAACCATTGCTTTAGGCTAAAATACGAGCTCTATCCATAATATTGCTTTCTCCAGAGAAAAAGTGGTTTCATCTGAATCAGAAAAGGAATATGCACAAATCAAGCACCATTTACAAGACGTTCATTTATTGACTAGAGTGGTGTGGATTACTTATGGATTGTGTGTTTTTATCAGCTGTTTGGACTCTCATTCTGATGGCACCCATTCACTGCAGAGCATCCATTGATCCATGACATGGTGATGTTTGTTTAAACTAAGCATTATCATCTCCTGTATGGATTGTGTGTTTTTATCAGCTGTTTGGACTCTCATTCTGATGGCACCCATTCACTGCAGAGCATCCATTGATCCATGACATGGTGATGTTTGTTTAAACTAAGCATTATCATCTCCTGTGACCTCTCAGACTCTTACTGTCAATAAAATGGCAAAAAGTCCAGGAAGAATTAAAAAGACTCAAAATTCCACGATTCTCTCCCCATTTTCTAGTTCTAATTTTTAAATTGCCTTCTTCAGCTATAAAAGAAAATCATCCTACACTGAAACTCCTACGGCGTTTGAGATGCGGTTTTAAAATTGATGTGCTGTACTACTGAAATAGCTTGTGAAGTATGGCATGCATAAAGGAAATGATAATGTTTACCTAATAATAAAGAAACTGTCAGAAAATGCACCTCCTATCCTTAGGGACGTTAAAGCATGTCATGTTTACTCTTAAGTCCCGGGTGCAAAACGATCAACAGGGAATAATTTATTCATAGTGCACTTGTAACGATCGGCCTTATTGGAAGATGTTACGTTTGTAAAAGCTCTTTTGTTAGTTTTGACTGTTTTTATTGTCCTCATTTGTAAGTCGCTTTGGATAAAAGCGTCTGCTAAATGACTAAATGTAAATGTAAGACATAGTGCTGACAAAAACAATCCGCATCTACCCCAACCAAAAACCATGGATTAATAGCGATGTTAAATACGCTTTTAAATCCAGAAACATTGACGATCGTAAACAAACCAGTTACGATCTAAGGAAATCCATCAAAGCCGCCAAATGACAATATAAAAACAGATCAATAACATCAATAACATCACAGATTTTAAAGGGAATAAACCAGCTACTGTGAACATTGCCGCATCTCTACCGGATGAGCTTAATAATTTTTATGCTCGTTTCGAGGCTCACAACACCGCCCACACAGAGAGTGTTCCCGTGGCTGTTGCAGAAGAGGTGAGTGCACTCTCCGTCTCTGTCGCAGATGTAACCCGATCCTTCCGACGGGTGAATATCCACAAGGCTGCGGGTCCTGATGGCATCCCAGGCCGTGTGCTCCGAGCATGCGCATTCCAACTAGCCAGGGTTTTCACAGATATTTTCAACCTCTCCCTCTCTCTGTCTGTGGTTCCCTCATGCTTCAAAAAATCCACCATCGTGCCCATACCAAAGAAAAAAATAAATCACATGCTTGAATGACTGTAGGCCCATTGCTCTGACACCCATCTTTAGCAAGTGTCAGAGACTACACTGCTTTGTGCTGTCTGCTTCACTGGATCCGCTACAATTTGCATATCATAGCAACCGTTCTACAGACGATGCTATTGCTTTCACCCTACACACTGCTCTCTCCCACCTGGAAAATAAGAACACCTATGTGAGAATGCTGTTTGTGGACTACAGCTTAGCATTTAATACCATAGTGCCTGCCACACTTGTTGCGAAGCTCCAGATTCTGGGACTAAACAGATCTCTGTGCAGCTGGATCCTGGACTTCCTGACAGGCAGAAGTCAGGTGGTCAGAATGGGCAACAATACTTCATCCCGCTGACCCTCAACACTGGTGCTCCTCAGGGCTGCGTCCTCAGCCCACTCCTGTACTCCCTGTACACACATGACTGTGCAGCCACACACAGCTCCAACGTCATCATCAAATTCGCTGATGACACAACAGTGATAGGCCTGATTACTGACAACGATGAGACGGCCTACAGAGAGGAGGTGAGCACCCTGACTAAATGGTGTCAGGAGAACCACCTCTCTCAACATCGACAAGACCAAGGAGCTGGTGGTGGATTTCAGGAGACAGAGCAAAGAACACACACCCATCACCATCGACAAGACACCTGTGGAGCAGGTAAACCGCTTTAAGTTCCTCGGCGTTCACATCAATGAGGATCTCACATGGTCCGCTCATACAGATGCAGTGCTGAAGAAGACACATCAACGCCTCTTCTTCCTGAGACGGCTGAGGAAGTTTGGAATGAGCCCCAGCATCCTCAGAACATTCTACACCTGCACTGGGGAGAGCATCCTGACTGGCTGCATCACTGGCTGGTTTGGAAACCGCACCGCTGGCAACCGCAAAGCTCTGCAAAGGGTCGTGCGAACTGCCTGCCACATTGTTGGAGGTGAGCTTCCCTCCCTCCAGGACATCTACACCAGGCGGTGTATAAGGAAAGCCCGGAGGATCATCAGTGACTCCAGCCACCCATCCCACAGACTGCTCTCTCTGCTGCCCTCAGGAAGACGTCTCCGCAGCATCCGATCCCGCACTAGCCGACTGAGGGATAGCTTTTTCCCTCAGGCTATCAGACTAATGAACAGTCAGAACTAATACACCCTATAGCATACTCCCACTATACGGTATGCCACACACTGCACTTTAACTCCAACACAGTTCAATACTGGACTATACGTACACACTGCGCTTAATACAATAATCTATCTGCCACCACTGGATACCATCCAATGCACATCCATGACATTTTGCGTATCCAGTTTATGTATAATCTTCTGCAACGTCGCATACTATTGTGTGTATATATATGTATATAATGTAGAATGTGTACATACTGTGTATAATGTGTATTGCTAACTGGAAGTATGTACATACTGTGTATAATGTGTATTGCTAACTGGAAGTATGTCTAATAGAACACTGTGTGTACTGAGTATATGTATGTGTATATTGCACATTGTCATCTGTATAAGTCTGTAGGTATGTAATGGTACTGTCTATATGTAAATTGTTTCTGCACTGCCTGGAGCACGCACCCAAGAATTTCACACACCAAGGCACATGTGCTGTGGTGCAAGATTATTATAGTTTTTAATTTTTAAATTCGTTTTATTTTAATATCATTTTAAAATTTGCTATAAAATTCAGTTTAGTTTTTATTATTTAATTAATATTTTTGTTAGTTTTAGTTTAGTTTTTATTTTGTGAACACATTTTTATTTAGTTTTTATATAGTTTAGTTTCAGTTTTAGTTTCAGTTATAATTAAAGTTTAGTAGAATCTACAGATCACAGATCACTTC
>NW_015645074.1:1303-2840 GCF_001515625.1 Sinocyclocheilus rhinocerous | reverse complement strand
GTTTCTTCTCAATAGGTGAGTAACACCGTGTCTACAACAGCTAAAGTCTGCCTACACTGCAAGGTTATTATAGTTTTGAATTTTTAAATTCGTTTTATTTTAATATCATTTTAAAATTTGCTATAAAATTCAGTTTAGTTTTTATTATTTAATTAATATTTTTGTTAGTTTTAGTTTAGTTTTTATTTTGTGAACACATTTTTATTTAGTTTTTATATAGTTTAGTTTCAGTTTTAGTTTCAGTTATAATTAAAGTTTAGTAGAATCAACAGATCACAGATCACTTCCGGAGCAAAGGCCAAAGAAAGACAGGCATAATTTAACCTTAGTAAGGCAAACGTTTAGCGACACAAAATTAAGGCATGCTGAGATTGATTAGATGGTAAAAGTATACAAATATACACCAAAGGAAGCAGTCAAGACTTTTTACTAAATAAATCTACACAAGTTGCGCTTAATGTCATATCCAATGGTGTGTTGAGATATTTAATATGAAAATAAATGTAGCCTAATTTGGTTATATGTCTTTTTTCTTATTTTACCATAATCATGATATTGTAACTGTCGTGTCTTGCTCACTTTTCCATGAACAACTGCGCATAAATCATAACTGGAGTCTGGGACTAATGAAATTCAATAATAACGGCAACTGTATTTAACAGTAAAGGCTCCTATTTAAATATGTTCTTTATTTATGAAGAATTATAAGCATGTGTATGATGTGATTTGTTCGAAAGTTTGTCAGAGTGATCACAATGCTAGGCCAAGTTTTGTATTGTTTACAGAAAGGCACGCTTTCATCTTTTTGTTCTGTTAACACTAGAACCGCCACGGGGTAAATTTTACCCGTGACTGTTTTTCAAATGTACATAAAACATTTAAAATAAAATATTCAAGTCTCCCAGTCATTGACTTTTACTAAAATTATGTAATTTACAATCCAATGTTGTTAAAAATTATTTAGATAAAATCAGATCAAAAAACGGGGCATTTATACCTATAAGCGCCAGCAGGTCAAATTTACCCGCTATATACTGCATGTATTTTTGCACTTTTTCGTCATTTTCTTGCCGCTTGTTATGTATCCGGTCCATGAACTTCTGTCTGCTAGCCATCAGAGGTCACCCTTTCCATTTTCATTGACTCTCGCACTACACACTGTTGCATAGCACCCCGGACTACATATCCCATCATTCATTGCACTGATTGCACACAGCACTGATTGCACACAGCTGTTTCATATCACACACTCACTATATATACACTCACTCAAACAACCATTCGGTGCCGAGTATTGTATAGCGTTTATCACTCTCATAGCGATAGCTACTCTACGGAGCCTGTCTAGTTTTTCCATAGCCTTATCTTAGTCTTGCCTTGTCTGTTTTCTCGTGTCCTGATCTTTGCCTGTGTATCTCGGATTCCCCCTCTCGTCTTGCCCTACTCGGATACTGTTTGCCCCTGCCTGGACCTTTGCCTTGTACCTGGATTTATCCCTCTAGTCTCGCCCTGTTGATTCTGTTCGCCGATCGTAGAC
>NW_015645074.1:0-325 GCF_001515625.1 Sinocyclocheilus rhinocerous | reverse complement strand
GTGTTGCTATTCTAGTCTGGCCATTTCCTGAAGAAAAAAAAATCCGATCTATATGATGTAATGAATAAAACCATTTTTTGATTATCCAAAGTTTAATGGTGTTGTTCTCTTATTCAAATTATAAATGATATAACTAAACAAATTAATATTTAGGTGAAGCTGTGCGCTTGAATTTGTCATCGCATCAGTCTTTGCAGTGTGGTGAATTATTATTGCTCATTATTGTCTATAGCACTGCTTCTCAAAGTCCGGACTCCGGTCTGGATCCGGACCCGGAGGAAATTCAGTCCGGACCCGCCTCCATTTAATATTTCAAGAACACTAA
>NW_015645073.1:522544-526950 GCF_001515625.1 Sinocyclocheilus rhinocerous | reverse complement strand
GGGTCTGAATACTTTCCGTACCCACTGTATATATATATATACATAGCCGCGTGAACGAGAGTGATGCGAGACACTATGATCCAAAAGCGCAACTTTTGTTGATAGGTTTCATTTCTTCGTTTTATATAAGAGAGTTTGTCTAACTCTGTGACTGTTCTTGAATGGCCCAGCCAGAGCCCTGACTTAAACCCAATTGAGCATCTCTGGAGAGACCTAAATATGGCTGTCCACCAACGTTTACCATCCAACCTGGCAGAACTGGAGAGGATCTGCAAGGAGGAATGGCAGAGGATCGCCAAATCCAGGTGTGAAAAACTTGTTGCGTCTTTCCCAAAAAGACTCATGGCTGTATTAGATCAAAAGTGTGCTTCTACTAAATACTGAGCAAAGGGTCTGAATACTTAGGATCATGTGATATTTCAGTTTTTCTTTTTTTAATAAATCTGCAAAAATGTCAACAATTCTGTGTTTTTCTGTCAATATGGGGTGCTGTGTGTACATTAATGAGGAAAAAAAATTAACTTAAATGATTTTAGCAAATGGCTGCAATATAACAAAGAGTGAAAAATTTAAGGGGGTCTGAATACTTTCCGTACCCACTGTATATATATATATACATAGCCGCGTGAACGAGAGTGATGCGAGACACTATGATCCAAAAGCGCAACTTTTGTTGATAGGTTTCATTTCTTCGTTTTATATAAGAGAGTTTGTCTTTATTGTTGCTGTGTTTTCATTAAAAAAAAAAATATATATATATATAAATAAATAAAACAATGAACCACACACTAAGCATTTGTTTTAAAAGAGGTAAAATACCTTATTTATTTGGGTTAGCCTTCAACGCAAGTAGGCTATATCCTTTTTATTCATTTTGTTAATAAAAGTTAGATGTTTAATATAGGCCTATGCGAATTTGCCATTGTACTATTTTATGGCTGATATGCTTTATTAATAGGATAATGGACCACAAACTACAATCGTTTTACACTTAAAGAAAGGGGAAATCCAAAGACTGTTTATTTGTGTTACAATGCGGGTTAAACATATTTTCCTTATTCATATTGTTAATAAAAGTTCAAAGTTTAATATAAGTGAAGTTGTCATTGTACTGTTTTATTGTATAGCCTATTTTTATTATTATTAATTAAGTAATGGGAAAATTTCAAAAACCTTTTATTTATTTGTTGCAATGCGAATGTCTTATTCGTTCTGTTAATAAAAATTTTATGTTTAATATAATTACTTTGTCATTGTAGTATTGCTGATGTTGTGTGTGGGATTTTTTTTTTCATTAAGAGTAATACTGAATCAACCTTAAGCATTAATTTTGTTCCAAGAATAGGAAAGATCTAACGTTAAAGATCAAAATAATCGCTGCAGATGCGAGAATGCGAGATTGCTGCTGAGGTAAATAGACGCTCTCGCTCTTTCTCTGCTGTATCTTTGCAATAGCTGTAGAAATGGTCGTTAATTCTTGATTTGGGTACGGCACAGACATGTTACAGGTAATAATATTATCAAAAAGTCATGGCAACACACGACTTCCTAAGTCAGTTTAAGTTGAAACGACTTTCACAATCAATTTGATTCAACTTAATTCATGTTTTACTGTTGATTACTGTCATTGTAGGCTTAGGCTACTTTTTTTCTATGAATTTTAAGGAATATACAAATTAATAAAATTAGTTTTATAGTTTTTGTTACAAAATTTCCATTTATTTATTTTTAACACCAGCCCCCCCATTTTTTCTTGGACTACACGCCAGGGGGTGCTGCAGCACCCTCAGCACCCCTACTTCCCGCGGTAATGTGTATATATATATATATATATGTATGTAGGCTATACTACAGACAACTGACAATTTGGTATTGTGACAAGCTTATTTTTTTCGCTGTTAGCTTTTGTAAGGTTCCTGTTGACTGCGGCCAAGTGGAAGAGCTCCAGTAATACAGAAACAGTTTCTTTCTGTGTATTTTTTAGTCCCCGTCTGTTGGGAGAGTGGAGATCTTAGCGGTCTGTTTCTACTTTCCCAGAAACTGTTACTGTGCCTCTGCAGTTCTGAGCTGAACCTCCATCAAAGCATGTCATGCCTTACTCGCACTGTGTGTATCTGTCTGTGTATCTGAGTGTGTGTGTGTGTGTGTGTGTGTTTAGCAGTCCAGAAGTCAGTCTCTCTCTCTCTCCCTCTCTCTCTACAAGGCTTTGCAAAAGTCAGGCTGTGTGACACAAGGATGTTATTTGCCTGCAAAAGCAAGCCAAAGGCTAATGAAGTGCAGTATGGAGACCAGAGCTTATTTCTCGTTGTTGACCGACTCTGCAATTGTCATATTGTTCTTATGATTCTCCTCACACACACACACACACACACGTTCTGCTATCTGCTGCTGTTTTAGATTTAAATTAGAGCAGTAATGACCTTATATTCCCTCTGGCAGAGAGAGCGGGAGAGACAGCGCCTGATCGCGATGTCACATTTGCATTGATAACGGTTCAGCAGGTTTAATAAAGAATTTAGCTTTGTTAATTCATCGGCAGTGGCATGAACATAGAAGCGCATGTGCATAGAAAAGTGATTTTTCTGTGCTGAATCGGGCTGTGTGTGTGCAATAACGTAAACAGTTTGCACAATATACCTCATTTTTGCCTTCGCTGATGATGAAAATGAAATCAAGTCCTCCTACGCATAGATAAGTCATAAAGCACCTGAGAGAGAGAGGTGCGGCTGATGGAGTAAATGTGAGCGTGAAATAAAATGCTTCCATTAGGCATGAAGTGGAGAGCGAGCTGATCCTTTTTTCCACTCTTTTTCTATCTGTCTGCCGGCAGCAGTGTTGCATTTCACACCCAGGTGTTTGAACATGGATTTCCAGCGTTGTATTGGAAATGGGCCAGTTTAGCATCCACGCTAGCAAGTTCACAGGCGCACATGCTCGGTCTGGCCAGCAGCCACGCGGTCTCACCGCTATAGGCTTCTTAATAGGTGTTGCGTTTCATTTACAGCCAGGCCTTTTGTGGCTGCGCTGATGCTAAAACGCTCTGATCTGAACTACCCACAGTCTAACCTCATTCATTATTACAGCGAACACAACACAACGCCCAGATCTATAGCCAAAGGCAGCTGTCATGCTAGCAGCTTTATCGTTGCTCACACTGCTAGCAGCTGCTAGAAGGAGCATTAGCCCTCGTGCTACCTGGCGTCTGTGGCTTTTAAACGCTAGCCAGCGCTGTTAGGTGGGTATTTCGTGCTGGGAGGTAAAGTGTTCGGGTTGATGGTTGGCATATGTTTCCAGACAGAGCTGTCGGAGAGTTTTAGAGCCTTGCTGTTTACCCTTCAGTGTTTTAATTGATGGATCTGAGCTGTGAGCTTTCATACCGGGGCTTTTTACAGTATGCGAGCCAAACTTGAGGTCAGTTAGCTTTGTGGCTGTTTTTTTAGTGGTTCAGTTTTAGAAGGAACCTCCATAGGGACGTAACCACAAATGAGATGTCAATCCTTCTTTCTAGGTATGAAGTTATATGGAAAGCAAAATGAGAGCAGGACATTTTACCAGCAGGACATTTCTCTGTGAATATATACATATATGAAAAAATACAGGTATTTTCAACGAATGACTTAAATGACTTTTTGGAAAAGGTCAAAGTTAGGGCTGCACGATAAATCGAAATGGAATCGAGATCGCGATTCGACAGAAGCTGCGATTGTCATGTGTATCTTTCAGTGAAGCACGGTTCTGTGATCAGCAGTAAATCTCCATCCAGAGGCCAGAGGGCGCTCTCGCGCTGAAACTCCAAATACGCCTCGCAGAAGAAACCCAGGAAATGCCTATAGCAGTAGCTGAATAAACAGAGGATTCAACTGCTTTCATTGATTCAACGCGACTAATAAACATACGACTACGGCAATATACGGTTTATCGGAGTTCTTATTATTATAATTTTCATTAAAATAAAGTATATTTATAATGCAATGCCTTTATCACTGCTTAAATACTATGAAATATGTTGCGTGCCTTATTCTGTGTAAGAAGCCACATCATCTCACAGAAGGATTTATTTCAAACACTCGACTGACGTTATGAAGTGAGTTTGGAGTAAACATGTTATTAAATGTGGTATTTTCACATGCTTTCAGATGGAGCAGCATTTACTTCACAGAGCCGTAGTTCACTGAGAAGCTATGCAAACAGCTGTCATTATCGAGAACGATTTCTTCGATTTCAGAATCGCACAATAAAATCGCCTGCGATTTTTTTGCGTAACTTGTCAGTGAACTACGGCTATGTGTAGTAAATACTGCTCCATCTGAAAGCACGTGATGATGAGTTCCTGCTGATTACAGAACCGGCATTACTATCAAAATGCGCATGACAATCGCATTCGATTAATCATGCAGCCCTATGCA
>NW_015645073.1:520876-520975 GCF_001515625.1 Sinocyclocheilus rhinocerous | reverse complement strand
GCCTCGCAGACCTCGCAGAAGAAACCCAGGAAATGCCTATCGTTGCAGCTGAATAAACAGAAGATTCAACTGATTCAACGGATTCAACGTGACTAATAA
>NW_015645073.1:513265-520539 GCF_001515625.1 Sinocyclocheilus rhinocerous | reverse complement strand
GTCTGCGATTTTTTTGCGTAACTTGTCAGTGAACTACGGCTATGTGTAGTAAATTCTGCTCCATCTGAAAGCACGTGATGATGATTTCCTGCTGATTACAGAACCGGCATTACTATCAAAATGCGCATGACAATCGCATTCGATTAATCGTGCAGCCCTAGTCAAAGTCAACGATTTTATTGTCATATGTACGGTGTACGTACAGCATTCTAAGTACAATGAAACTCTTACTTGGAGAGCTCCCAAAGACAACTTACAGTATGCTAAATTTAACAGGCAATGCAAACAGACTACTTTACATTTATAGCCACTTAAAGGCAAAATGCATGTAAATGTCCCATTCAAATGTTCCATTCAATATTACTATAACATATGTTTAGCAACAATAGCAAAAAAAAAATAAAAAAGTCAACTTTTTGAGTTAATTTATTAGATGTAATACGTTAAAACTTTTCAATGAATAGAATCAGGTGTGCTATTTTTTTATGACACTGACAATGTGAATTGAAAACGTTTTGTCTTTGCACTGAGCACTTTTTTTTGCACAAATTTGACCTCTAAATAAAGTATTTTTGAAAGTATTTTTCTACAATTTTGTGTAATATTTAAAAAAATTAAAAAAGAAAAAAAGAAAAGAAAATGTGATTTATTAAATGTAAAAAAAAATATTTAAATAAGATATATTGCAATAATATGTTTGTACTGTAAAGTGAAAAATTTAGTATTTAAAAAAATAATTTATGGTACAACTCTAATATTATATCAAATAATATTTACGTCTTAATTTCTTATTTTTCAAACATTAAAATAAAAGCTTTTATTTTGGTGGTTTGTCAACAAATAAATATATGCCCTGCTGTTTCATAGTGAAGCGCGGCACTGTGTTCATTTACAGTGTTTTCAGCATCTCAGAACGGCACAATTTGCAGTAAATGAACTAACCCACTCAATAAGTATCTCATTTATTTAAATTTTGCTTTTCTCGTCATTTTTGGAGACACATCTGAGACAGAGCTGATACTTACATTACTTATAACACCTGTCTCCTAATATCTTAACTTAGGTTTCCTAGATTATAAAAGACCAAAAATAAAAAAAGACAAAACAGAATAGCATCAACAGACAGACTGCCTCCAGTACAAGTTGATCTGTATAACCTCTTGAGAAATCAAAGTTGGGTTTGAATGTGCTCTCCAGTGACCTGAGGGATAAAATCTCTGTGCACGTTCCTCAAAAGGCGTCCCGCGGTGAGGAGCAGATCTCATTAGTGCACCCAGAACTTTAGTAAGGGCCCTTAAATGGAGAGAGGCGCTGTACTAATGGCAGAGATGAGGTAGCCGGTCATCAATTATACAACCAGATATACATTCATCTTCATAACCGCGAGCACTTCCATCAGTCTGACAGATATCCATTAACGCTAACTATTGAGAATGAGAGAGGAGAGGGAGGGAATGAGAAACGCTTGTGCTGTTATGTGTGTAAAAATGGGCTTGGTAAGACTAGTGTGTGAATGTGATTTAAATGAATTTACATTTTCTAATTAAAATATGAAATAAAGTGGTGTTTGCCTACGCAAAACTCGCCTCACAAGATGATGGGTGGTTGCCAGAGCATTGCTATGTGGTTGTAGGTTTTCTTAGCGGTTTTAATGTTTTGCAATGCGATTGCAAAGTGGTTTTAATATGTTGAGATATGTTTACTAATTATGAGATGTTTTGAGTGGTTTTAGTGTGATGCTGTGCAGTTTCTGAGTGGCTTTAATGTGTTGAGTGGTTACTAAGGTGTTCTGAGTGGTGTGATTGCAAATAGGGTGTGTAATATTGACAAAAAATTATATCTCAATATTTTTTCAATAACGATAATTAAACATTATTTTGCTGAGTGTGTTTTGTGCTGGTTTAGGCCTGCTGTCGATAAATATATGAGACACTAAAACCTCCAGTAGGTGGAGGCAATCCCTGTCTTAATGAGGGATTCATTGAACCATTCATTCAAATGATTCAAACGGCTGATTCATTTAGAAGCGAATCAATTGGCTGTCTTTATGATTGGATCATTGAATCATTGATTGATTCTTTCCAAAACAGATTCATTCAAGAATGAAACGGTGCAGTGTTGCAAATGTTCTGCTCTGACAATATTGTGTATAAAATGTAACTCACTCAATATTAATTTCTTGTTTTTTGAACAGTTGTATATTAATATCACATTTGCGATTGCGCTTGTGCTCTGATATTCAGGAAATGGCACTGTTGCTTGTGTGATATTGCAACAATTATATAAAAAACATATAGGGATATATATATATATATATATATATATATATATTATAGGGATGCCCTGATACTGCACTCCTGTACTTGTACTCGTACTCATTAAAATGCCCCAATACCAAAAGCCTATACCACACAATGTGAATAGTGCTGTGTCCAGACAAAAAACACGAGAGCAGAATGGAGTTATTAGAGATTAAGGATATATGAAGTGCATGTATGTAATTAATGGTGACGTAGACATGTGGGGGCGTGTTAGAACGAGCCGTTTTAGGTAGGTGTGGCTGACTCTTAACTTTTATAAAGAATATCTCTTTGGATTTGAGACTTTAGTCTTTGCAACTTTACAGATCTTCTTTATGCACCAAGAGCTTGTAACACTCCAAAGAGAAAGGAAAAAATTTTAATCGCATCATATGACCCCTTTAAGGTGTTCTGAGTGGTTTTAATGTGTTGCCATGTGGTTGCTAAGGTATTCTGAGTGGTCTGATTTTTTTTTTTTTTTCGGTCTCTGGATGTGTATCCGGTAACTCTATGGCTTTTTAATTTTTTTTACTTATTTTGTTCTAGCACTTTAGGAGTTAAAACTGGGTCCTAACCAGAAGCGATGAGCAACAGAATGTTTTGATGATTGACTGTAATTGTTTCAGATCTGTAGCACAATAGTTGCAATATAGGTTACATACAGGAGTTGTATACTTAGTGTTCAAATCAGTAATCCATTACATTTGTATTTATGCATTTAGCAGACACTTTAATCTCAAGTGACTTAAATTGCATAGAGGTAAATTCTGCAAAAATAACTTGTTTTCCAGAGAAAAGAAAAAATCTACATAAAAAAATATGGTCAACACTGCACAATATATTAAAACTTGTTTTCATTGATTATAGCATGAAAAAAGTGTATTTGGTCTTTCTTCACTGGCAGATTTATTTTCACTTATTTTATCTTTTGTACTCGAAACTCATATTAAATACACTTGCTTAAAGAGATATTCTCTAAAAACAAGTCTTAATATCTCATGCAGTGTTGCTTTTCAAGTATCTTCTTAAATGATTTTTAGATATGCTAACTAGAAAAATGGACTTAAGAATATACGAATATAATTAAAGCTACAGTAAACATGAGCAATAGTGCTTCACTTGGCAAACACCACTAATTAAGATCTGATGTATTTCTGAACCCTTGATGTTTGGCAAGGTGTGACTAACTTCAGAAGAATGGTTTGATCTGTTTGGAGAGAAAGCTCAGAAAAATGAACTGATTTCTTCGGGAGCAGAGAAGAGAGGACATATATTTTTTTCTCTTAGCTTGCATGACATACAAGAAGACATAGAAAGAGAGAGTGTGTTTGAACAGCGAGTCTGCGGACTGCTGATACGGATTTGGTGTTTGATTGGCGGGTCTGTGTCGCTGGATTGACCCAACGCCACATCTCAGAGTCACTCAAAAGAGCACTGCAACAGTCTCCCAAATCCACAGTCTGTGTGTGTGTGTGAGAGAGAGAGAGAGCGAGATGGGAAAAAAATAATGTATCTGCATTCTCACAATGGCGATAATTATTCTCGGTGTGACAGACAATAACAGCTGCTTTATAGAGATGCTGTTCTGACTTTTCCGCCGTCTGACAGGCAAATTGTGAAAATATCCCGACACACTCTGGCAGTGAAATAATGTGATCGTTCAGACAAACTCTTCTAATCAATTGACGTCTCCACAGCTAGTGTTTGCCTGTCACAGCAAAACTGTCTTACTGATTTTGCTAAATGTGGTTTCTTTTTTATTTAATAGTGATTTGCTCATGCTTTGTGTTATTTATATATATATATATATATATATATATATATGTGTGTGTATATGTGTATGTGTATATATATATATATATATATATGTAAATATAATGCATAATTAAATATATTGCTTTAAACTCCTAACATTCAATATTAAATGTCTTCAATTTTTGTACCTCAATTTGTGCAGATGAATTTGTGATTTTCCTTTGGTTGCATGAACTGATAAAATTTATATTTTGAATGCTATGCAAGTCGTTTTGTATAAAATCATCTGGCAAATGCATAAATGTAAATGTATTGTAAAATGTGGCCGTGAGTTTTGCATGAACAAACACTACTCAATGTTTACTCAGAAAATCTAAAAATCTACTTAAATATAGGTATAAAGTGATATATAGAGAATGTGAAGTACACAACATACTATAAGGGTTTATTGGAAAGAGATTTAGTTGATGTACCAGGACCACTTTGGTCTTAGTTTCCATGGTGAATGAAATGATGCTGGCAGAAAGACCAAACCGAGTGAAACGCGTCCAAAACTCTGTTTGCAGGATTATCTTGAAGATGCTTTGTTTCTCCAGTAGATAAAGGACAGGCCATTGGCATCCTCCTGACATATGTTGAGAGACTTGCTGTAGAATTTAATTTCTGAGCTTCTGGTCAACATAAAACCCTATTTACTTTCATAACACATTCTTGGTCCCATATATTCACGACTCAGCAGTGCAACGAATAACATGCACGGTTTTTATTCTTTAATTTTTTTTAAATTATTATTATTTTAGATTCTTCTTCTTCTTCTTCTTATTATTATGTATTTAAATGTAGGTAAAATATTAAATATTACTAAAATATGCCAGGCAAATTCAAGGATGTTTTTTCACTGACTCTTTCTACAGCTGGGTGAAAATCTAGATTTTTATTTTTTTTTATTGAGAATCATAGTCTTATCAATTTTAATTTCAGACTTAGATGTTTAACTTAATTCTTGTAATTATATAATAATTATCTACACTGTTTTATTTAGTCTGTTGTTTAATAATAATAATTATTATTATTATTATTATTTATTTTTATGTAGACCATTTTTTTAATTATTCTAGTCAGATTATACAGGCATGTGCAATTTTTCAATCACTCTGAAGGTAACATGATGACAAGTGACAGCCTTTATGAGTGAATCACTGAATAATTCTCACAAATGTATTCGTCCAAAAATGCCAATTCATTCATTGATATAAATGATTGGTCATAATTCAAGGATTCAAAGCGTTTATTGTCATATGCACAGTGAGGAAAACAAGTTTCCCTGAGCAATGAAATTCTTACTTTGCTGTCCACAATGAATGCCAAGACAGTGCAATGCTATACACACACATACACAAACTATACACATATACATACATACATACAATGTAAGAAACATAATAATAAAAACTATGCTGCAGTAGTAGGAATAAAGACTATGAAAAAAATAATAATAGAAATATAGACTATGTGTATCTATATATGTGAGTATAGAGTAGAAATATAGAATGTGAAAATAGAAATATAGACTATGTATATGGTATCTACATATGCGAATGTACAGTATTAACTTATGTGCAAAAAAACAATAGTGCAGTAACGTGCAAATTGAGTGCAAGTACATGATAACAATAGCAGCAGTAACAGGAGGTATAAAACCGGTAAATTCAAGATGGTTGGCTGAATTGGCGATGTCCAGTAATGCCTGTCTGTTGTACGTTAGCAGTGCACCGCATTTGAGCACGGCAGATAAAACAGAAAACAAACAAAAAAGAAAGAAAAACCGGCATTCGAGAGCGGAGCGAGCAAACACGTCTGCCTCGGGGGGCGCCATGTTGCATTAATTGAATCATTTACACAGATTGATTTGTTCCAAAACACTGATTCATTTAAGGCCGAAACATTGCTAGTAGTTTTGGTTATTTTTATTAGCAGTTAAATAAATGTATATTATATAAGTACATATTTCATACATACATTTAACCAAATTGATTTTTAACCAAATATATTGGAATTGGAATTTGAATCAGAAATCTGTATTTTATACCCAACTCTAATTTCAGTGTCGTCTTTACAAGCTGAAAGAGTCGCCGTCATGCAGTGGTTGAAACTGAGGTTTTGATGGACGTTTGAAGGGACATTTGAAGCAATTATTTTTGAGCACTTTGTCTTTTTGAATAATCTAACAATAATAATTTCTTTCCTTTACAGTATTCTATGTAAGTGTCATTTGAGGTTTGGATCGGACTGTCTGTCTGTCTGTCTGCTATTACATTTTGACAGAATGAAGCACATGTCATGATAATGTTTCAAATGATTCTTATAGAATTTCAACCAGCTGTTTCACCACCTTCTTAACCTCATTGTCTTGTGTGGTTGGACACATGACTGAATTCGTGACAGGCAAGTGGACTCAAAAACTGATGTGCAAAGTTACTGTGGACAAGATGTTCTCGGCTGCTTTAGAGTAGCTGTCCATCACAAGCTCTTCCTTCAGACAGTCTGGAGATCACAGCCCTTACACCTACACAAACAAACCACTTAATCACAGGGCTTTTACAGTTAACTAAAACTAAAACCATAAAAACACAGTTTCATTACTTGGAAAACAATATGAATGTTAACTAAAATAAGATATTAAAAAAACACCTAGTTGCCAAGACAACATTTCTTATTTTTGTTTGGTTCAACTTTATGTACAGTAAAACTGAAATAAAAATAATACAAATATATAGACATATTTTTAAAAAAAAATCAGTCATAGGATAATTATAGTTATATACATTATTATTAAAATAATATTAAATCCATAGATCTATTTTTTTTTACTTGAAATAAAATGAACATTAGCTGAAATAAAATATAAAACAACTTTTTTTCCAGCTTGTTGCCAAGGCAAAATTTTCATAAAAATGAGACTAAAACCATAAAACACATTCGTTACTTGAAATAAAATTAACGCTATCTGAAATAAAATATACATTTTATATTTTATTTCAGCAATAAATAAAATGAATAGAATAGAAAAATATAAAAATCTTATGAATAAAAACTGTATAGATATATTTAAAACAAAAATAATGACAGGGTTAATATAGTAAACAAACTAAAACCCTATGTTAGTTACTTGAAAAAAAAAACATTGACTGAAATTATATATATATATATATATATGTA
>NW_015645073.1:505672-512927 GCF_001515625.1 Sinocyclocheilus rhinocerous | reverse complement strand
TTAGTGCTGTCAAAATTAATGCGTTAACGCAGGCGATTAATTTTTTTCAGTTTAATGCGTTAAAAATATTTAACGCAGGGGTGAAGCTATGGTTGGCCACCCCACTCACAACAGCTGCTTCTGTCTCTTTTTTTCTTGACAAGAATTGCGTTTATTTAGACGCAGAACGTCTTTACCACCACATCAAACGGGAGACTTTTTAGTTGCACATTCCAACTTTACCTCAGCACCAGGCGCTAGTCAAGCAAGTGCGGAAAAGGTACAGGCCAAAGTTTAAAAAAACGGTTTGGACGTATGACGGAGTATTTAAGTGCCAAATACACTCCTTCCGGGTTCGAATACGTTTCGGAAAGTTTTTTTCGAGTGTGGCTCTTCATGACGTCATGAAGGGCGGAATTCCTTGTATGGGCTCTTCTCCCGGAAGTGCGCGCGTGCACAGCAACCAGCACAGGAGCAGCCGATCAATGCGCTTCATTCGGGTTACGGAAGTCTTCGGCAGCGCTGTACAGAACTTGCTCAAGAAGAATGTCTCCAAAGAAGTGTGTTTTTGGATGTGAGGGAAAGATAACCTTGTTCAACTTCCCAAAGAACCCAGTGTTAATGGAACAGTGGATGCAGTTTGTTTTTCTGGGGCAGCAACGGATTTTCGCAAGTGTGTTTGTTTGTTTTCCCGTCATTTCGGTGACGAATGTTTTTATAAACAAGGCCCAGTTCGACGCTGGATTTGCAGATCGTTTGATACTGAAAGATGGAGCGGTCCCAGCAATAAAAGATTCTGGTCATGAGTCGGAATCTCAGGCGGTAAGTAAAACTGCATCAAATTTCTGTGTTTTGTTGGCAATCGGCGCGACTCTTTAGCTCCGCCCACGGCACGCCTCCAGGAGCTCGGCTGTTTTCTGAAAGAATCGTAAAGCTGTATCTTTCTTTTATAAATCTGATCAAACTAAGGGCTCTTTGGAGATATGAAAGATGCAATACTACTGTATTGGTACTCAAGATTAACATGAGATTGGCTGAAACTGTGTTATGTCCCCTTTAATTTAACTTCATGTACTGAAATTAATAACATTAAAACTGAAATAAAAATGAATAAAAACTAAATAGAGATTAAATTTGTGTGATCCGTGACTAAGCGTTCGCTTTAGATAAATGTAGTCTTTCTTTAAGTGCAGACAGTAAATAAGATTAGCTTTAGCTTGAGTGGCTAAATCACCCATTAAAAAAAGTTGGAAAGTGAGTAATGGACTAGCATACCAGGTTTAACATTAGCGAAGAGCTAACGCGAGCAGTCGCCCCTATGACGGATCGTCCCATTAAAGCTGAGTGCGAAAGTGTAATGGGCCCCAAGCCTCAAGTCAGCGCCAGGTTTAGCTCCACTGGCTAAACCGGCTATTACGGCTTCCCACGGGAAAGCGCAAATGCGTGTGTACAGAAAAGAGTGTCTTTGCACACATATAAACCTATATACGTGCGCGCTAGACCGGCTCTGTGAGAAATGGATGTATCCTTCTCCGTTTCGGCTCCCTTGCTGACCGCACAGCTGTGTAATGATGCCCAGTTGTGTGGTTAATGCAGCTCCTCAAATTATAGTTTTTCTAAAGATAAAAGTTCAACGTGAGTCTGTCTCAGATAGGACTGGAGGTGAGTTTTAGCCTGACTGCTTTTGATCATTTAACAGCAGGCAAAGTAAACGCAAGTGGCATTTTGGCAGATTTGGGATGTTTGGACGGGTAGGTGGGGAATTTGACTGTAGGGTTTAATTGCTTGATTGAAGTCTTTAGGTAGGAAATTGCATCATCTGGTTGTCGGGAAGGAGAGAGAGATGTTGCAAAAAATCCTACAGGAACACACACATATTGTCTTGCATACAATACAAATCTCCTGCCGACTGCAGAAACGCATGGATGCTTACAACCCTCGGAGACAATTCACCGCACTTCCTGAAGACTTGAGCGGGGTCAGCGCGACAAATCAGCTGGAAATCTCAAATAAATGGTGTGTATAGACATGCAAGCAGTGCAGTTCTTTTCTATACATGTGTGCTAAAGCGTAGGCACGTGAACAATGTTTTTTACATTTTAGTTGATTTAAAAACTTGAGTTAATTGCTTGCTATGCTTATTAAATGCATCAAATGAATCACTATCAGTATTTGAAAAGCCCCCAAATGAGTTCAAAGACATGTACACTACAGTTTTAGGGTCAGTGAGATATTTTTCAACAAATCCAAAGGATAGTCCACCCAAAATGTAAAATATTCTGCCATTTACTCCCAGACCTTTTCTCTTTTTTTTCACCCCTGCAGAATACAAAATATGATATTTTGAACAATTTTGGTTCCCACTGACTTCCATTGTATCCCCCCCAATATACTGGAAGTCAGTGGTAACCGAAAGTGTTTGGTTGCCATCATTCTTCAAAATATCTTCTGTTATGTTCCACAGAAGAAAAAGTCATACAGATTTGGAACAACATGATAGGAAATTGCATCATCTGGTTGTCGGGAAGGAGAGAGAGATGTTGCAAAAAATCCTACAGGAACACACACATATTGTCTTGCATACAATACAAATCTCCTGCCGACTGCAGAAACGCATGGATGCTTACAACCCTCGGAGACAATTCACCGCACTTCCTGAAGACTTGAGCGGGGTCAGCGCGACAAATCAGCTGGAAATCTCAAATAAATGGGTGTGTATAGACATGCAAGCAGTGCAGTTCTTTTCTATACATGTGTGGTAAAGTGTAGGCACGTGAACAATGTTTTTTACATTTTAGTTGATTTAAAAACTTGAGTTAATTGCTTGCTATGCTTATTAAATGCATCAAATCAATCACTATCAGTATTTGAAAAGCCCCCAAATGAGTTCAAAGACATGTACACTACAGTTTTAGGGTCAGTAAGATATTTTTCAACAAATCCAAAGGATAGTCCACCCAAAATGTAAAATATTCTGCCATTTACTCCCAGACTTTTTCTCTTTTTTTTCACCCCTGCTTCACATAGAAAACTATATGAAATAGTAATAATATTTCACAATATTACGGCTTTTACTGTATTTTTCATCAAATAAATGCAAACTTTGTGTGCATGAGAGATTTAACAAAATGTAAAAAAAAATAAAATAAAATTCTTACCAACCCCAAGCTTTGTAATACCAGTGCTTTGTAATTAGGTGCTCTGAATTGCTCACATGGTAGAAAGATCATTTTAATGTAATTAATGTTCACTGTGTCACTACTGAATTGTGGATACAGCCAATATAGCAACACTGGAGCTGATGAGACGAGACTGAATTTGCAGTCATTCTGCAGGTAAGGTCAAAACAGGCACATTTCATTTTTACTATAGATTTGGCCGGTATAAAAGCAATCGAACACCTTCAAAAGAACTTTCAGAACGGGTCAGTGGAGGAATCAAATGATGGATCTCATGTCAGAGGAAGGTCACTTTACAATGTAGCCTGAAAGACAGAAAGTTGAAATGTGCATGATATGTAGTGTTTTACTGCATGAAGTAGCAACTTTGTCTCGAATGTTTCTCTTAAAAATAAAGGTTCTTTATTGTCACTGATGGTTCCATGAAGAACCTTTACCATCCATGGAAACGTTCCATTGCACAAAAGGGTCTTTATAGTGGAAAAGATTGGTTCTTTAGATTATTAAAATGTTCTTCACAATTTGAAAAAAAAAATTATTCTAAGAACTGATCACTGAAAGGTTGAGGAAATATGGTTCTTCTACGGCATTACTGCCAAAAAAAAAAAAAGGTTCCTTTTGGAACCTTTATTTTTAAGAATGTATATTTTCAGTGTACAAAATGTTCTTTATAAGTTCTGTAAATTAAAAAAAAAATTTCATCACACTAAGGCAAATAATGGTTCTTTTAAGAACTGATTGCTGAAAGGTTCTTTGGGGAACCCAAAATGCTTCTTTAATGGAATCACTGCGAAAACTCTTTTTTGGAGCCTTTATTTTTAAGTGTAGGAACAATAAAAAATGAGTTATAAATGAGTTGTCTTTGGTTTTAGCATAAATCTAAGTACAGTTTGAGACCATGACCATTGGACCATTGAGTCCATTTCTCAGAACAGAATCTGAAAATCAAAAGCAAAAATCTCCAATTTCCTTTCCATTTGATCTCATTGCTGACTAGGAGAACCCGCAATCTCACTGGCAATTTGTCTTTCCCATGGACGCGTAATAAATTATAATTTCTCATTTTCACCTCATCATCATCACTGTTATCCCAGAGTCTGTGCAAGTCTACTATTGATTTATTGGTTTCCTACATAAGCTTCAAGTCGTCTCTCATATGCTAATATAATAATCCTAATGTGTATGCTGCCTTCAGGTCACGTCGCAATAATTATATTTACGAGATGAGTGCACATGAACGCCACCGGAGTGTCGTATTTACCCGGATTTTCTTGAAGCTCCGACTCGCAGTTGAGGCAGTGTCGATTTGAAGAATCATGGTGGAAGCAAATTGGTATTGATCATAATTAAGTTGACTGTACAATCCAGCATGCATCTTGTATAGGCCACCGTTAATGCAGAACAGCAATAAATCTTACCAGAAAATCTTCTCAGCCGGTCTCAAAAATGATAAAATACTCCAATAAACTTCAATTACACACCTTGTGTGCATTCTTTGCAGTTTTATTTTATTAGTGCTCAAAAACTTAGCTGTGTTAGTCGCCAAGTACTGATAAAGAGATATGAAATTGCTCAATCTGTCAATTTTATTACAACCAAAATCACATCATAATTACGACTTCCGCACTTGTAAGTAGGAGCGTCCCAGGCGGAATTTGAAAGCAGCATTGGGCCATTTGCCGGGACTGATGGAGAGATGCTGTACTCGAAGTGAAGTTATTCCCACATAAACACTGAAGTGCACTATATCAGCCTCATTCATTTAGAGACTTCAAGTTGCAGAATTAGCCATGGAAAAGCATCTAAATGTGCTCTAGAAATGCTGGTTTTGTGAGAAGAATATGCAACTGGAGTGTGTGTGGCCGCAGGTTTTCGTGTCCATAATCAGTCTTTGAGCGCGCAAAACTGTGTGATATTGATTATACACGGTGAGAGCATTTTCAATTAGCGTGCTCAGAAAGAGGCTAATCAAATTTAACAGTGCGCTAATCACCCTGACTTGAGCGAGCCGGCAAATGCTGAAGACTCACACCTGATTATGTTTCTGCTTTCTACATCCCTCATTCTCTCTCAGTCTCTCCATTTCATTTCATTTAAATGAGCATGATAAACATGTTTCCTGAGAGAAATGACAGCAGAATGTTGCTATTGGATGGGAAGCAAATTTTCTTTGATAAAAAATTTAGGAGTACAAACAACTCCGCATTCAATATTAACCACATATTTTTCAGAAGTCTTGTGATGTTTTCTCACCTTAATATTCAGACTCTGTGCATATGTTATAGATTTGACTCTGTGAAAGCATTTTTGTGGACTCATTCGACTTACGTTTATTCTTTTGATCCATCCAAGAACAGTATCCATTCCAAAATGTTGTCTTTGAATGCTTTTGTAAGTAGGTTTAGGAACAGAGATCCAATTTGTCAGGCACCGAATCTACAGCGTCACAGCAAACTAACTGTTTGGTTTGTGTTGTGTTTGCTATACAAAGGAAAACATTATTTTGTATATATTTATTTAAAAAAAATTGTGCAAGAACAGTTTTCACTATAGAAATTGCTTGTAATTTCACAACTGATTACAAAGAAATGGTTAGTAGTAACACACTGAATTAAACAAATTAAACATGAAATTTTGAAGTAGAAAGACTGAAAACATCTTAAACATACTCTCTCTCTCTCTCTCTCTCTCTCTATATATATATACATATACATTAATTCATATATATAATGAATTAGTCTAAAATTCAGTGATAATTGTTACTGTTTAGTTGTAAATGAGTTATGTGAGTTAATCTAGTCCGGTTATTTGTATAACATGTAGTTGAAAATGATGAAGAGAGATTTCTATAATAATAGTGCTTTAAAATGTTACCAAAAAAAGCAGTTCTGTTTTTGTTTAGTACATTTATTAAGTATATAGTGAGGCTCAATTATTCTTCAAGTAGGCCTAATGAAAGAATCGTTAATGGAATCATTAAGGAAGCGCAGCAGTGAGATTAATTGTAGAGGAAATTGATATTAAATCTCCTGCTTGTTAGACTTTCTTCTGAGAAACAGACCCTTGTAATCTTACACGTGTCTCCTAGAGTTTCAGAGGAGATCTCAAGTATGTCTCAAACGTTCTGGTGATGAGCAGTGTTTCATAAAGCCCAGCTTTAGTCTCATCAGACCATCAAATTTCTTCCAAGGTTGTCATTGGTCTCTTGGAGGCCTCTCTCTTTTCTCTCCTAGTTTTTGAGGACGGCCTGTTCTAGATAGATTTATAGCTGTGCCATACTTAATTATTGATTTAACTGTCCTCCAAGGGATATTCAGTGACTTGGATATCTTCCTGTTCCCATCATCATCATCCCCGTCTTGTGCTTTTCAATTACTTTTGAGGTGCCAGGAGTTTTCTTTTTCCTTCACAGCAGTCTGCCACAATACTGACTCAGCAAAGGTTAGACCTGCAGATAGAGCGGTACAAATGACTGAAACCATGTGAATACACACAATTAAACTATTTATAATAATGCTTCCAAAGATTGCAACAGTATGAGAGAAACAGCCTATTTATAGAAATAGTATCTAATTTTTTTTTTTTAATCCTCTAGTCTTACATAACCCTTTTTGACATGATTTTATCACTGCAAACTAAGTAGAACGGCCTAATTAGCCTTTTAAGGGTGTTATGTTAGATTGTGTAAATTAAGTGCTAAGTAAGTCTTGAGCTACAGAGGCTTGACCACTGACCTCTTCATTTAATCTAAGGCTGGGTGTATGTCACACGAGTGAAGAAATAAGTTTGGACATGTTGAAGCAGCTTTTACAGCTTAAAGGGTTAGTTCACCCAAAAATGAAAATTTTTACTCACCCCCGAAGCATCCAAGATGTATATGACTTTCTTCTTTCAGACGAATCCAGTCGGAGTTATATTAAAAATTGTCTTTGATCTTTCAAGCTCTATCGTTGCAGTCAGCGGGTGTTGCATTGCTTGATCAAAACAAAACAACGGTCAAGAATTAGAAGTACAAATCAAGGATTTGTAAAGAAGAATGTCGGAGGATTTCGATATAAGCCAAGAGGAGACTGGTTTTCCTTTGCTAAAGTAAGGAA
>NW_015645073.1:496502-505338 GCF_001515625.1 Sinocyclocheilus rhinocerous | reverse complement strand
ATTTGTAAGGAAGAATGTCGGAGGATTTCGATATAAGCCCAGAGGAGACTGGTTTTCCTTTGCTAAAGTAAGGAAACTTTGCTTCCTTTGATCCTGTAAACAAACGTTGGTTTTCACGAGACGCACCGGCGCATGCGCACCGCTGACCCCATACGTCATGCTCCCGGAACTGCTTCCGTTTACAACAGTGAGCGCAAGCTAGATTCAAGTGACTATTACGTTTTGAATATGGATATTTTTCTTACAAAAACGCATCGATTCGCTACAGGAGGCCTTTGCTCACCCCCCGGAGCCGTGTGAGACACTTTTTATTATGGAAGGGTGCTTTTTATTTAACTTATTTTGGACTGAAGCAATGCAACACCCACTGACTGCAATGATAGAGCTTGAAAGATCAAAGACAATTTTTTATATAATTCCGACTGGATTCGTCAGAAAGAATAAAGTCATATACACCTAGGATGCCTCGGGGGGTGAGTAAAACGCAGCCTAATTTTCATTTTTGGGTGAACTAACCCTTTAAGTTGTTTCAGCACCATGGACAGCAGCACTTGCAGAGCCTGACGACGGCACACAATGAGCCTGAGCTTTCTAAAGATGACCGCTTAATATTTATCTATCACTCCTGATGTGAGAAGAGGAAACTAATCTTTGTTTTTTATGTAAGAGGTGCACCAAAATGTACCTTTTATAAAGGAATAGTTCACCCAGTAATGAAAATCTTATCATTTACTCTCTTTTTTGTTCCAAACGCATATGCTTTTAACACATCTATAATCACAAAATGCAAAGTTTTATAAAGTTGTGTGTACATGACACCAATTTCAACTAAAAACTGAAAACTTTTTAATGTGTTTTGGCTGTTCATTTACACAACAATGGTGTTTTGGAGGCCTGAAAATGCAAACTTTTGAAAACGGGTTTCAAAGTGCAAGTTTTTGAAAAAGATAGCGTTATCGTCTCCATGTAAACTATAAAAACGTGTATTTGTGAAAATGGTAACGCCATGCCCATGCATATTACACGTCTATAGGTATGTGCAAGTTTCTTTACAAAGTGACATTGCCAACTACTGGCCTGGCATGCATAATACAGTGTTTTCAGTTGTTTTTTTGCGGATCCGTGTGAATGGGGATGTCTTCTGTCCAAAACATTTTTCAAAAATGCGAAGGAAAAACATTTTTGTAGTACATTTTTGTCATGTAAACACACCCTTAATAAACATTGTTTAAATAAAGTTGACATTGTCAGAATAACTATTTTTACCCATAAGTAACAATTAGTAGGACAGTTGCAGAATTATCATTATTTTTAAATCTATAAGCACAAAGCGGGTAAAAATATTTGTAATTTATTAAAATTAATGAAAAATTAATCAAAAGTGACAAAAGTATTTTTGTTGGGTAGAAAATATTAAAATATCTTTATTTTCACAAATTTTCCGGCATTCTCCCTTGCAATTAGGAGTAAAGATGCTCTCCAAAGAAGGGGTTTAATGGATCTGCACTTAAAAGCATTAAATTAACTTCAGACGTCATCATACTGCAGCTCTCGAACGATTAGTCACATGACATTTACGGCTCTGCTGATTGGCTCACAAATTCTGTGGTAGATTTCAAATAACATACTTCTATTGGCAGCCAGACACCTGCTGCTGAGATGAATGAAATGAAAACGGATGTCTCTTTTCGGGTATTATAGACTCTATGGGTGTGCCTATGTGTCAGATTATCATTTATCTTTTAACGATGATGTGAACACACTTTTGGCTCCGAGTAGCCTTGTGATGAATGCAAGGAGATCAATCCTTATTTAGTACACAGACAGTTAAAGCATTCTGCTGTCTGCTATATTGCTTGATGAATGGCCTCTTTTATACGATGAGTGTGGGTGATGAACAGACTCATGGTGAAGTTTTGCATAAGTGTTCTGTTCTGTATCAGTGCTTTAGTGCATCATGTCTCGAGAGGACCTCCGCCGCTCTAGTGCTCTCTCTTAAACATACAGCCACCCGCATACAGGTAAGAGTGTGATTAATGCCCCTTTTGCATTACGGGCCCATTGAAGGACCTCCGCTCCAATAAATCAATCACCGATTCATGCCACTCTCGCTCTCTTTTCTGCTGTTTAACTCTCTGATCACACAGTCGCTGGCTGAACTCTGGAAATGAGAACAGATTTACAACCCGGCACACAAGCCACTATCACAGAGATTATACAAAAGAGAGCGCAGGAGGGAATGAGATAGCAAGGAAGAATTGAGGTGGAGGAATCGATAGTGGGAGAAACAGGAAGTGGACACGCAGAGCAAAAGGAAGCACAAAGTATGAAGAAAAGACTCATGATATGTGAGAAACCATCTGTATTTATCTGATAATGTGAGCTACATTGTTATCCCAAAATAAACAGGCGGGACGATCAGGATGGCCCAAAACGGGTTTATTTTGTAAGAATGACTGACTGGCAATACATTATCTTGCTTATTAGATGGATACTTGACAAATAATAAAAATAAAAAAAAAGAGAAATATACATTTGAGTTGAAATTATTAATTTGAGAAATGAGGGCATGAAAGAAGCACAGTATAGGAATTCATTTAAAACAAGATAAAATTTGTCAAGACAAAAAAAAAAGAAAGCTTGTCTTGAAAGTTTGAAATAGATTTAATAGCTCCAAGTCAGAAGGTTTTATGGTTGAAGCAGTTACAGTGGGTACGGAAAGTATTCAGACCCCCTTAAATTTTTCACTCTTTGTTATATTGCAGCCATTTGCTAAAATCATTTAAGTTAATTTTTTTTCCTCATTAATGTACACACAGCACCCCATATTGACAGAAAAACACAGAATTAAGGAGGAATGGCAGAGGATTCCCAAATCCAGGTGTGAAAAACTTGTTGCATTTTTCCCAAAAAGACTCATGGCTGTATTAGATCAAATGGGTGCTTCTACTAAATACTGAGCAGAGGGTCTGAATACTTAGGACCATGTTATATTTCAGTTTTTCTTTTTTAATAAATTTGCAAAAATGTCAACAATTCTGTGTTTTTCTGTCAATATGGGGTGCTGTGTGTACATTAATGAGGAAAAAAAATTAACTTAAATGATTTTAGCAAATGGCTGCAATATAACAAAGAGTGAAAAATTTAAGGGGGTCTGAATACTTTCCGTACCCACTGTATAAGTTTGAATAGACAGACAGATAGATTCATTCCATTCAAATATCATTCATTCCATTTTTATAAAACCGATCAATTAAAAGTTAAAATCGGTTAAGACTGATTACCGATTAAACATATAAAAAAATATTAAAATATAAGTATAAAAAGTAATAAAAGTATCAATACTGGTTACTTTTAAAATCAGTTAAAACCATTATCGATTGAAAGTATAAAAGGTATATAAAGTATTAAAATCAGTTAAAAGTCCAATCAGTTAGAAATTATATAGCAACCTCATTCAGAACAGTCTGAAGGTCTGAACAGAGTTTGGTGGTTGTTGCTGTAAAGCACTAAATAAGTTACAGTCAACAATTTTAGTCTCAGAAGAAGTTTAAATATTAAGTTTAAATTGATTTCTCAAGCCAAAATAATAAGGAAAAGTTTTAGGAGTTTTAGGAAAAAAGCTTAGACCTAACCATCAGTGGGGTCAGTCACCATAAGCAGGTCGTATAAAAACATTCAAATGAGATTTGCCACCAATTTGCCAAAAAGTAAAATGTTATAAATTGTCATGAGACAGTGTTGAATTGACCAATCAGAAACAAGTATTCCAGAGAACGATGAAAAAATGTTTTTGAAGGTTGTAAACTATAGAGGAAAACAGCACATTTGAAATCAAGCAGAACTACAGTGAAAGCAATGGACTTTGTGTCTTAAATGTGCGTTAACATACTCATAAACAGCTATCCATTAGCATTCCCATTAATCTCTGTGGCAGTTACACAACTTGCATGCTACAAAGTTTGCTTAATGGTCACCTTTTCAATTCATGTCATTTATATGTTTTATTTCACCAGAATACGCTGCTACTATTAAATGGCAGTCAATCATAATGTTGCAGATGCACAATCCTATTCTAACCAGCCAGGCCAAACCTACAATTAAAGACATAAAGCCTGTTAAAAGGTATTAAGATGAACTTGCTGTAAATCTGCGAAAGCATCAACAGGTTTAGTTCTGGAGCAGTGGCATTGTCATTGGTCAGACGTTGCAACTTTTCAGTTGCTTGACAGATCATTTCTTTCCCAAATGCTTGTGTTTTTCCTCTGCGTCTTTGCTTTGCACCGTCTCCTTTGAAATAAATGGGTTCCCAGTGATATCTGATAAACTGGTGTGTAGACTTCCATATCTTTAGTGTGTGTGTGTATTTGCCACACCTGCCCTCATCATATTATTCTTCCTCAATGCCTGAGAGACCCGCTGGTGTCAGAAAACCATGACAATACATCAGCCTCATTGCTTTAAAGAGACAAGATACCTGTCTTCTCTCTACTTCCTCTCCTCTAAAAGTTGCTTAATTAATCATGTCCACATTTAAAATTGATGGGCGTTGAGCAACCAGTCTCTTTCACACACATGCACATGGAATATTAAAGCGTGTCTCAAAGCACCGTGTCAGGTGTGTATTATCATAATGGTTCATTAAATGCGTTGCAGTGTTTTACCTGTTCGATTGCCAGTGTGCACTAATTCATTATTTAATATCTAAACCTAATGATAGTAACACCCCAAAGACCACACCAGGTAAATTAGAGGTCAAGAAGTGTGTGCATTTAAGTGTGCAAAGCACTTATACTAAGTGCTGTGATTTTGTATAATGGCTAACAGTAATCAAGAGTGAATAACGGTACAGGGATTTCGGTACGGGTCTTTACTGAGAGAATACAGCATTGTCTTATAACAGCAGATGCAAAATTGTGTTTGTGGAACGGATTTAGAAACTCTGTTTGTGCGGTATATCAATATATTTTCATATATAAGATATAGGGCAATACCGTTTATATTGATATTTGTTTTGTAAAAATCTGGTCTTGTTGAGATATATAGTTGAGTATCATCAGCATAACAATGGAAACTAATTCCATATTTTCTAATAATATTACCAAGGGGTAACATGTATATTAAAAATAGCAGAGGGCCTAGGACAGATCCTTGTGGCACTCCATACTTTACTGGATTTAATTGCGATGATTCCCATTTAAATAGACAAAGTGATAGCAATCGGAGAGGTAGGATCTAAACCATCTTAGAGCCTGCCGTTGAATACCTGTATAGTTTTGTAATCGATCTATGAGTATGTCATGATCTATAGTGTCGAAGATTGTGTTGCCAGATTGAGAACATGCAACAGGAACAAGTGTGATTGACTATGGAGAGCAACGAGCCTTATGCTGTATTTTGATGAGTTGATTTATCTGTATTTTAATATGTCTCTGGTCATAGAGCTTTTTAGATGAATGCCGAGGCTTTTTAGGTCGGGTAGAATCTGTGATCTCTGACCCAGTTTTGTTTGCTGGTTTCCATGGTGCAATATGCTGTGTTTTCCTGCAGCTGGCAACCCGGTGTGTTAAAATACTTTTGGGTAAATTGGCGGTGGGTGGAGTCGCACAGACCAAAACAAAAACAGACATCCAGACACGGAACAAATTTCACACATTTTGATTAACTGCCTGTAGCATTGTTTTTTCAGAGAAACAAGTATGTGAACTTAGCATATTTCCTAACTATTTGCGAATGCATTATGGTATTTTTATGCTTTAGTACAGACCAAAAATGACATACAGCACCTTTTGAGATGTGTTTTTCTCAGCGCAAAACTTATCAGTAAATGTTAGAAAGTCACTTGAATATTTCCACTTTGCAAAAAGGCTTGTCCTGACAGTAAGCGAGTATTCATCAGACTTCACTGAAGGAATGGCATCGCACAAATAAAACGGGAGTGGAATATTTCAGACTAAAAGGTAAGTTTTGCCAAAAATTTGGCATTCAAAAGTGGAAGAACTTCAAATCTCTTCCCCTATTTAAACCACAGTATGAAGAGTGTTGCAGCAGTAAAGAGAGACCTTTTAATATAAAGACAAAGGGGAAGTCGTGGCCTAATGGTTAGAGAGTCGGACTCGTAACCCAAAGGTTGCGGGTTCGAGCCTCGTACCGGCAGGGATTGTAGGTGGGGGCAGTGAATGTACGTGCGCTCTCTCCCACCTTCAATACCATGACTGAGGTGCCCTTGAGCAAGGCACCGAACCCCCAACTGCTCCCCGGGCGCCGCAGCATAAATGGCTGCCCACTGCTCCGGGTGTGTTTTCACGGTGTGTGTGTGTTCACTGCTGTGTATGTGCACTTTGGATGGGATAAATGCAGAGCACTAATTCCAAGTATGGGTCACCATACTTGGCCTCACGTCACGTCATAATTTGTTCAGACACTACTGTTTAATAAAGTTTTATTTCCCCCCCCCCACTGTGGTATTTTATAATCAACTCCTTTCAACTCATGAGAGACTGTTTACAGCTGAATCAATTTTAGCCAAAGAATGATTGTAATATCGATTCGATAATGAATTGATATATCTTGCATCCCTCTTGGCAGTTATTGAATGAGTCTGGCAGAAGAAATTAATTTGTTGCTTCCTTTTAATTTTTCTGTTAGTAAAATGCATGTTAGCATTTCACAAAGTTTCTTTAAGATCAATATGACAAGATAATTTCCAAGTACAAGTATCATAACCATACTGACATATTGATGAATGGCTTTTTATAACAGAATAACAAGTGATGCGCAGAAAAAAGCACCATGACACAAACACATTTACAGAACGTGTGTCATTCATTTCATTTATTGAATCACACTACAAGATATGTGTCTCATGCACATTTCATCCATGCGTATGCATGCTGTAATGAGCTATTTGACTTTACTATGAAACATTAGTCAATGAGTCACTGTACATCCATAAATGAATTGCTGACATCAGCAGGCTGGTGTTAATCTCATGTTAATAGTAAATGAGAGCGGAGATCAGTTTTGTCCATTTGGAGCCACTAATTTGTTGCTAAAGTTGCCACTCCTTTATTCATCAACAGGAAGATGGTATTAAATGGAAAACAAAAGTGCATTATTACTAAGTGCATCTGCCTGTATTTATTTATTAAAATTAGTTTTGTTTTTTTTGCCAGTTTTAGTTTATTAATAATTTTCTTCACAGAGAAATCCACTTATCTTTATTTCAAGACCATCCAAATAATTTGTGTATGTGATTTAAAGTTAATTTGATTTTTATATAGCATAAAAATTGGAAATCAAATTAACTTTAATATTGTTATTTTTATATATATATAGTTGGTTTTGATTTATTTGGATTTTTGACAGGACTAAATGATTTTGTATGGTTTTACTCAAATTCATTCCGCTTTCATGTCATCATTGTATGTACATATATATATTTTTAATTAAAATAGTTTCTCCTATCCAAATTTTAATGTGCACAGATGGCTGTAATGAAATTCTGACTGAAGTCTGTGTCCGGTACAGTTCATTTACTGGCTATGAACTAAATATGCATGAAGTCAAAACTGACACTGTTTACTCTGTAAATCATGTTCTTTTAATAAGCGTTTGCGCTTCATATAGTAAAAAGAAAGTTACAGTTGACATATTAATGTGCCCTACTCCTATCTTGTAGTTAACTTGAAAGATATCAGTTTTATCAATTATTTTGGTATGTTTAATTTCATCAGATCTTACTCAGTTTCATCAGGTTTCTGCTACACAAAGTGTTTTGAGTTTACAACCACTGTTCGCAGTTGAATCAAATTTAGCAAAAGATTTGTTTGTGTGTGTGTGTGTTTTTAGTGTAATATCTGTTGATAACCACTGTAGTCCTGAAATATCATGCATCCCTGAAATTGACAGTTACTGAAGGAGTCTGGGAGAATAACTTTTTTTTAAATTTCTCTCTCAGTAAAATGTGACGATAGCATTTCGCAAACTTTCTAAAGATGTATATGACTAGATCAAATGGTTATAAAAAACTGAAACCGAAGTGAAACAAGTAGTAGGAAAGATTTCATTATTCATATGTATATATGATATGTATATATCATAATTTCATTCATTGAATCCCATTACAAGATGAACACTCAAGTCCTGCACATTTCATCCAGGTAAACATGCTGTAATGAGTTATTTGAGAGCTATTACTGTACATTTGTAAATGAATTGCTGACATCAGCAGTCTGGTGTGAATCTCTCACACATGATCTCTCTGTACATTCATAGATGTGGTCTGTACCATTTCAGTCTGGACTCTCTTCAGTCTGGAGCAGCAGTGAGGCGTCCTGATGATGTTCTCAGCGTCGCTCCTCATGAACACATACAGAAAACAGTCCACGAGCGGGTTTAACAGATAAAGAATTAAAGTAAGTACAGCCCGATCAAGTGGGAATTCGTAAATGTTTGCATTCACAAAAAGACAAATTTGCAAGGGGAGGATTAGAAAGGTGTAACTGATCACCACAAAGAACAAAGGAGCCAGAACTAACTGCTTCTTCAGAGGAGTGAGAGAGATTGAGTGAGAGAGAGACCTGCATGAACCTACAAAACACACAATGATCACTGCATAGGGGATGAGGGGTATTATACAGGTGCATCTCAATAAATTAGAATGTTGTGGAAAAGTTCAGTAATTTCAGTAATTCAACTCAAATTGTGAAACTCGTGTATTAAATAAATTCAATGCACACAGACTGAAGTAGTTTAAGTCTTTGGTTCTTTTAATTGTGATGATTTTGGCTCACATTTAACAAAAACCCACCAATTCACTATCTCAACAAATTAG
>NW_015645073.1:483480-495742 GCF_001515625.1 Sinocyclocheilus rhinocerous | reverse complement strand
TGGCCTAATGGTTAGAGAGTCGGACTCGTAACCCAAAGGTTGCGGGTTCGAGCCTCGTACCGGCAGGGATTGTAGGTGGGGGCAGTGAATGTACGTGCGCTCTCTCCCACCTTCAATACCATGACTGAGGTGCCCTTGAGCAAGGCACCGAACCCCCAACTGCTCCCCGGGCGCCGCAGCATAAATGGCTGCCCACTGCTCCGGGTGTGTTTTCACGGTGTGTGTGTGTTCACTGCTGTGTATGTGCACTTTGGATGGGATAAATGCAGAGCACTAATTCCAAGTATGGGTCACCATACTTGGCCTCACGTCACGTCATAATTTGTTCAGACACTACTGTTTAATAAAGTTTTATTTCCCCCCCCCCACTGTGGTATTTTATAATCAACTCCTTTCAACTCATGAGAGACTGTTTACAGCTGAATCAATTTTAGCCAAAGAATGATTGTAATATCGATTCGATAATGAATTGATATATCTTGCATCCCTCTTGGCAGTTATTGAATGAGTCTGGCAGAAGAAATTAATTTGTTGCTTCCTTTTAATTTTTCTGTTAGTAAAATGCATGTTAGCATTTCACAAAGTTTCTTTAAGATCAATATGACAAGATAATTTCCAAGTACAAGTATCATAACCATACTGACATATTGATGAATGGCTTTTTATAACAGAATAACAAGTGATGCGCAGAAAAAAGCACCATGACACAAACACATTTACAGAACGTGTGTCATTCATTTCATTTATTGAATCACACTACAAGATATGTGTCTCATGCACATTTCATCCATGCGTATGCATGCTGTAATGAGCTATTTGACTTTACTATGAAACATTAGTCAATGAGTCACTGTACATCCATAAATGAATTGCTGACATCAGCAGGCTGGTGTTAATCTCATGTTAATAGTAAATGAGAGCGGAGATCAGTTTTGTCCATTTGGAGCCACTAATTTGTTGCTAAAGTTGCCACTCCTTTATTCATCAACAGGAAGATGGTATTAAATGGAAAACAAAAGTGCATTATTACTAAGTGCATCTGCCTGTATTTATTTATTAAAATTAGTTTTGTTTTTTTTGCCAGTTTTAGTTTATTAATAATTTTCTTCACAGAGAAATCCACTTATCTTTATTTCAAGACCATCCAAATAATTTGTGTATGTGATTTAAAGTTAATTTGATTTTTATATAGCATAAAAATTGGAAATCAAATTAACTTTAATATTGTTATTTTTATATATATATAGTTGGTTTTGATTTATTTGGATTTTTGACAGGACTAAATGATTTTGTATGGTTTTACTCAAATTCATTCCGCTTTCATGTCATCATTGTATGTACATATATATATTTTTAATTAAAATAGTTTCTCCTATCCAAATTTTAATGTGCACAGATGGCTGTAATGAAATTCTGACTGAAGTCTGTGTCCGGTACAGTTCATTTACTGGCTATGAACTAAATATGCATGAAGTCAAAACTGACACTGTTTACTCTGTAAATCATGTTCTTTTAATAAGCGTTTGCGCTTCATATAGTAAAAAGAAAGTTACAGTTGACATATTAATGTGCCCTACTCCTATCTTGTAGTTAACTTGAAAGATATCAGTTTTATCAATTATTTTGGTATGTTTAATTTCATCAGATCTTACTCAGTTTCATCAGGTTTCTGCTACACAAAGTGTTTTGAGTTTACAACCACTGTTCGCAGTTGAATCAAATTTAGCAAAAGATTTGTTTGTGTGTGTGTGTGTTTTTAGTGTAATATCTGTTGATAACCACTGTAGTCCTGAAATATCATGCATCCCTGAAATTGACAGTTACTGAAGGAGTCTGGGAGAATAACTTTTTTTTAAATTTCTCTCTCAGTAAAATGTGACGATAGCATTTCGCAAACTTTCTAAAGATGTATATGACTAGATCATTTCCAAGTACAAGTATTATAACCATACTGACATATAATTCCATTACAAAAAGTAGTTTATCAATAAGTGATGTACAGACCTAAAGCACAATAACACGGGACCATTAACCTTTACCTTTAGTCATGTAGCAGACGCTTTTATCCAAAGCGACTTACAATGGACTCTCTTCAGTCTGGAGCAGCAGTGAGGCGTCCTGATGATGTTCTCAGCGTCGCTCCTCATGAACACATACAGAAAACAGTCCACGAGCGGGTTTAACAGATAAAGAATTAAAGTAAGTACAGCCCGATCAAGTGGGAATTCGTAAATGTTTGCATTCACAAAAAGACAAATTTGCAAGGGGAGGATTAGAAAGGTGTAACTGATCACCACAAAGAACAAAGGAGCCAGAACTAACTGCTTCTTCAGAGGAGTGAGAGAGATTGAGTGAGAGAGAGACCTGCATGAACCTACAAAACACAAAATGATCACTGCATAGGGGATGAGGGGAGCCAAAATCATCACAATTAAAAGAACCAAAGACTTAAACTACTTCAGTCTGTGTGCATTGAATTTATTTAACACACGAGTTTCACAATTTGAGTTGAATTACTGAAATAAATGAACTTTTCCACGACATTCTAATTTATTGAGATGCACCTGTATATGCCAGAGCATTTATCAAAATGTAAACTGGAATAACAATAAAAGGCAGAAGCCAACCGGTCAGTAAAGTACAAGCAAAACATTTGACTGAGCGATGAGACCTGTGCCAAACGGGATGAGCGATCAGAACATATCCCTCTACGGCTATACATGTCATGAAATACAAACCTGTGTAACCAGCCCCCAACCATGTGATCGCTAAGGCGGTCATCCAGTAGAAGTTTAAGCCAATGGTTAGTGGTAGCATGCAAACAGTCTGGATGAGATCTGAAACGAGTAGATTCATGACAAAAACTGGAGCAGCTTGTTTAGATTTGGGAAGAGAATAAACAGCATATATAGCCAAACGGATCATGGGAATTTCCAGGCAAGAGATGATTGAAATATAAACAATGTCTCCAGTCACGTACAGTACATAGTCATCTGTGTCGTTCATGCTTTGATCATAAGCATCAGAGTTTGGCTGAGCTGTAGTGCTGTAAGATGTATAAATCATAACATTTAAGAGCAAATTGTTATATAGTCCAACATGACCGGTCAGGACCCTGGGACATAAAGTTACAAGTCATGCAAAGATTTTGTAGATGTACAGAAACACAATCCTACCTTCATTCATCTTGGTCTTGTTCATACTGTTTGTACTGCTGGATCAAGCCCTTCTTTTATAATCTGACTGATCTGTAAAAACGTCATGTGAAATGAGGGAACGTTTCCCACATCTGAAACAGTTGGGTGTTGTTCAGTAAAATGATTCCCAATAAACAGCTTTTATTTTTAATAGAGGATGAGGTCTGAGTTCCATTTTATCCATTTAAAACCACTAATATGATGCTACAGTTGACACATGTTTACGAACACACTGATGGATATAAAATGAAGAACAGAAAGATATCTTATTCTGTTGTTTCTGGAAGAATTATTTGTGTTTCCTTTACTTTAAAATATATATATTTTTTGCATTATTTAAAAAATATATCAGAAATCATGCTATTTTTGAACACTTTTCAGTATTTGAACTTTTTTTGCTTTTAGCTTTCCTCCCACAAACGAAAAGCAGTGTTTGTGTGTGTGTGTGTGTGTGTGTGTGTGTGGTCCTACAATTCTTGTAGCTGGAGGTCAGTATTGTCGCACTCTTTGTGTTATGTCTTCATATAGGCACACACACGCTCCATGCTCGCTCTCTGGGAATATATAAACACTGTAAAACACGCTTCAATAATGACAGATGAACTTGGAGATAAAAATCTGTTAGTCGAGAAGACATGTCTAAATTTGGTCAGACTACTCATCGTATGGCTATATATACAAACGTACAGACACACACCAGCCTGCGCTGGGCTTCAGGGTGCCCATAGTGGTTCTGTATATTGTGTTACAGCTAAATTATTGCTTGTATCAAGCACACTTACAAACACACACACACACACGTTTACTTAGCTATCTAACTGGGGACATTCCATAGGCGTAATGGTTTTTATACTGTACAAACTGTATATTCTATCACCCTACACCAACCCTACGCCTAAACCTACCCCTTACAGGAAACTTTCTGCATTTTTACAATTTAAAAAAAACTTTGTTTACTTTATTTTTATACCAGTTTTACAAATGAGGACGTCCCCAAAGGGAGGTTTTTGGAAATTTTGTCAGGTTTAGCTCACTTTTGGGTACAAATTTGTCCCCAAAATATGGTTAAGTAGGTACACGCACACACACACACACATAGCCTACACACAACACTCTTAGGAGAAAAGTTATATATAACCTTCTGTGAGGCACTTTATAAATGTATACATTTTTATCACTAAAAACTATTTAAATAACTAGTTAAACATGAAAGTATATGCAATAATTGAAGACATGTCTCCTAATATAAACTTTTTGGCATAAAGGGTTCTTTAAAATGGAGTCAAGAACTCTTGGGTTATATATGTTGTTTCTTTCTAAGAGTGTACACTTAAAAATCACATTTAAGTGAGTTTAGTATTTTAACTTCCTCTAGAGGAAAATTGTATTGCTGAAAGTTTTGTTTACTGTCCCTTTGTTGGTAACGTTTTACAATAACCTTGCTGAATAAAACAGTTAAAACCAGCCTAAGCTGGTTGGCTGGTCTTCCAGCCTGGTCATTGCTGGTTTAGCAGGCTGGTTTTAGAGGTTTTGGCCATTCTTTAGATGGTCAGGCTGAGAGACCAGCTATTATTATTATTGTTCCACCCCCCCAGGGAAGGTCTCATTTGTTAACATATGTTAATTCATTAACTAACTTGAACTAAAAATGAACAATTATACAATTATATAGTATAAAATAACCATTTATAACCTTTGCTAATGTTAATGATAGTATTAATGTTAGTTCACAGTGCATTGAGTAATGTTAACAGATACAACTTTTGATCTTAAAAATGTATTCATAAATGCTGAGATGAACATGAACTGCTGACATATTGTTCAATGTTAATTCATATTAACAAAATGTAGGTAACTAATGTTACAGTAACAATTCAAACCTTGTAAAGTGTTACTGTTTTGTTTCATGTAAGTATCAATCTCATCAGATGTTTCTCCTAAAATTCCTTTGGAGAATAAAAATAGACTGCAAACTAATGAGACAGTTTGTTGAAACACAGTAAAGGAAGGAGTGTAGGGGAAAAACAAACCCTGGTTACTATATTTACCATTTACCATTTGTATGGGGAAAATCAAGAGAAATGTCTGACAGATCTGACGACTTTAAGAAAGAAAACATGCTGCTGTGAGTGTGTTTGTGTTCTAAATGCAAAAAAGGAAAAACACCCACAATAACCTTTAGGCATGCTTTTCTATCTAAAAATGCTTAAGTCTGTTGGAAATACCCAAATATACTGTACATCTTCCCATTAGAAACAAATGTTTAAGTATGGTAACCTGGATTAACTACACCCACTGTATGTTATTTTATCTATGGACGTATTGCGTTAATGTGAACACTGATTGTTTGGTCTTTTGAGAATTTGACGTGAAATGTTTGAGTTGAGATCAAGGTCTCTAATTTTTGATTATAGACTTGGCAAATTGTATCAACAGCACAATCCATTTCTTGTTTAGAAACACATATACATGTGCAACTTTATATTTTTTTATAATAGTCTTTTCTTCCCTATTGTGATGATTATCCAAGTAAAATGGTTTGTCAAACCAGAAAAAAATGTAGGGCGGGACTTGATTTTGTCCATGGGGAGTTGATTGGATGGTTGGATGGTTGTGGTTTGCTATTGGTCGATCTCAAGTGAGTGGCAGATTGCCCCACCCTCCCAGTGAAAACATATCATCAGAGAAGAGAAAAGATGATTTTGATTTCATGGTGACTGAGCAAGACATCTTAAGAGAAACAATCGAGACATTACAGAGATCTCATTTCTGTGTTTTTTTAGACTTCTCTCTCTCTCTCTCTCTCTCTCTCTCTCTCTCTCTCTCTCTGAAACACTCACTCACACACACACACACACACACACACACATACATACAGTCACTGACTTTCTATCACAGCCAGACACCCACACTGCAGTGATCTTGTATGTCAATGTGAGCACTGTCTCTCTCACACGCTGCTCAAATAGAGGGATAAATCTCTGAGATAAATTAAATATACCACTCTCTTTCCCGCAGAGACACATGGCCATTAAACAGACCTGATTTACCTCGAAAACTTTGTGTGTGTGTGGCCCGGGGACACTATAGATCTTATGCTGTTTATCTTGTTTTTGCCTTGATTTTTATTGCTTCCCGTGTTGCCTGAGGCCACAAGCTGTAGTTTAAAATCATCCACAGCCCTCATCTGACTTGCAGTAAATCGCTGACCTTTCGTTAAAGCCGACGGCTGATCCTTTGGCAGCTCACAGGAGAGGGTGAAATTGTTTGTATCTCTGCCTGACCAATAGGACAGCACAGAAATGTCTTGATCCATGCTACTGGTAATGCAGGATGGAGACTGTATGCACATTTTCTGTATGCAAAGAATGCATAGATGGCCTATAGTACTACATTGTTCAGTTTACAGTAGAGAACACGGTATCGCACAATGCAATGTGATTAACTTCACCTTTGACTTTCAATAGGACATTAACTAGAAATTATTTCGGCTTATGTCAGCTCCTTCAATTAATGTTTAATGAAGATTTTTTTTTTTAAAGAAATCTCTTAAGGCTGCATATTAAATTATTAAAATACACTAAAAACTGTAAAATTGTGAAATACTATTAAAATTTAAAATAACTGTTTTCTATTTGAATATATTTTAAAATGTAATATAAAAAAAAAAAACAGATGTGCTGCATAATATTTTTGTGGAAACCGTGATACTTTTTTTTCAGGATTCTTTGAGGAATCAATATTTATTTAAGATTTATTTCAAATAGAACTCTTTTGTAACATTATACATGTTTTACTGTCAGTTTTGATCACTTTAGTGCATCCTTATTGAATAACAGTATTAATTTCTTTAAGGGGGAAAAAAAAGTACTGACCTTTTGTAGTATATTTCCAAAATGTGACAACCTCATTTTTTACTTTATATATTTTTGTAATTCCAATTTTTCTCAGTAGTAATGTAGATTTTTACTGTATTACAATAAAATACTTTAATACAAATAATTTTTTAATCATCATAAAGTAATGGCAGTGAAACCAATACTAATTTTATGCCAAAAATCATTAGGATATTAAGTAAAGATCATGTTCCATGAAGATATTTTGTAAATTTCCTACTGTAAATATATGAAAACATATATTTTTGATTAGTAATATGCATCGCTAAGAACTTCATTTGGACAGCTTTAAAGGCGATTTTCTCAATAGTTTGATTTTTTTTTGCACCCTCAGATTCCAGATTTATAATAATAGTTGTATCTCGGCCAAATATTGTCCTATCCTAACAAACCATACATCAATGGAAAGCTTATTTATTCAGCTTTCAGATGATGTATAACTCAATTTCGAAAAATTGACCCTTATGACTGGTTTTGTGGTCCAGGGTCACACACACACACACACACACACACACACACACATACACATGTATATACTGAAAATTTACATATTGTGCACTGTATACACAATATATACTGTAGTAATAGTAAAAGTAGTAGCTATGAAACCTAGTGGTGAAATCTGACCTTTGACCTCCCGTCCACCTGCAGCACATCAAAGTGCTGCGGTTGAACTCATCATAAACTCTCTGATGAGCCTCTGATTGCTGTTGTTAAATTCACCGGTGACCCATAGAGAGCGAGAGTGCACAGGTCCGTGTCATCGTTCATTTCCGGCTGACCTGTAGGAAAACAGCATGAAGTTGTTTGTGTCACTACTAATGAGGGCTGATTGGTGAGGGGAGGCTTGTGCCTTTTCACCACGTCGACTTCAATGAGACCGCACATTCATCAGCGATTACCACTCTTCTCCATCCCTCACTCTCTTATTTCATTACGGCCTCACTCAGACCAGAGAGAATCGATGTTTCCTCATTAAAACCGCTCTTATTGAAATGAGCAGCAAACGGACGTTTTAATGTGCCATAATATGGCACAGCTGGTGAAGAGAATTTTCATAGCGGGAAAGGTGGGTGGAAAAGGACACACTCATCCACAAAAGCTAAAGAAGCAAACAAAACAGACAGAAAAATATGATATTTAAATGATATCAAAAGATATGTGAACAGTTGTACAGAAAATGCAGAAAAAAAAATAATAATGAAAAATGTGATCAGAATTTATGTGCATCCGAAAGTTTTTTTGGAAGACTTTTCATGTACAAAAATTGTGCATACATACATATGTGTGTGTGTGTGTGTGTGTGTGTGTGTGTGTTTGTGTAAGATTTGCATGTTAAATCTCATGTAAAGTGGTTTTTCATTTGTTTTTTATTATGAGCTGATTTTTAATAGTTTAATAGTTATCAGCAATTTGTTGTACATATTAACATACATTTTTTTTATTTTTTTTATGTATCACAAAGCATAATACTTTTTTTCAGAATTCTTTGATGAATAGGATTTTAAATAGTGCATATTTTACTTTTTTTGAGAGGGTTGAAAACATTTTTTTAATGAAAAAAAATTAAATGTTGCTTATTCATTGTCAAAACTGGAGGGGAAAGATCTAATTCTTGTGTAAAATTATTGTTGTTGCATTGTCTGTTTTTATTATTAGCTGATTTTAATAGTTATCAGCGATTTTATTTTGTTCATTTTAACATAAATACTTTTTTCTTCAAACCACAAAATAATTATAAAAATTTATTTTTGTTCAGAAATTGGAAAAATGTTCATCATAGAAGTGTATTCATGTCACTGAATCAAATCGCCTTTTTAATGTCTTTTTGACATTAAACATTGAACAGTTACATAAAACACAGGTAAAAAATTATGGAAAATGTGATCAAAATTTTATGCATTCTAAAAGTAATACTTATGTTATAGACATATCTAAGCTGACAGAATAAATGGATATTAATTTAAGACTAATGAAACTGCTGATTTGCATTGGTATACCATTATAGTTTTTGTTAATATTTTAGATTTGTATATTATTATATAATATTTATAAATTATATAATATTTATTTGATTTATATTTTATTTATATATGTCTCAAAATTTTAGTTTACTTAGTTTTAGTTATTTTAGTACTTCAACTTTTTTTGAATTTATATTTTATTTTATTTTAATTAATGTTTATTTTATTTCAAGTAATGAAAATGTTATTTTATGTTTTTAATGTTAGTTAGTGATCATAACCCTGCAGTGATTTCTGTGGATGTTGCTGTCTGAGACTCAATGGGATCGTATCCGAAACCTACTTTCCCCGTAACACACACTAGGAAATGAAACAGCTCGTTAAAATTATGTTCAGAAATCACCTAAAGAACTTAAACATCACCAGGAGCAACATAAATAGTTTGAACGAGCTACTTGTAGAATGAAATGCAGGCAGACGTAGGAAATTGAGGATCCCACTGCAAAGATAAACACAGACGGCACCGGCAGAGCTTTACGACGCCACAGCTGCCAGCAGCCGCCAAACATTGGGAGCTTTTCATTGGTCGTTAGCTGATCGGCGACGTGATTTTGTTTTGAACAGAAGCAAGGTTACTGGAGCTCACAATGAACAGTGGAGAAAAAGACCTTTTCATCTTTACGTTACACTGATAAAAGCCTCATCAGGCCAAAGTGGAGGAAATTACAGGTTAAGATTGTATAATCGTTCAGTGCTTGAGATGATGAAAAGGAGAAATGTTTTAGAAACCTATTTCAAATGAGTCTGCCAAGTTTCCATTCATAGATAAGTGTTGAAAAACCTTTGCCATTTTCAATTTAATGTTGATTATTTGCAGAAAAGTAAACATATTTGTACAATTTTATATATAATAATTAGTATTCTCAAAAATGTTTTTTCAAAATACATATACTGTCATTTAAAAGTATGGGGTTGGTAAGATTAATTTTTAAAAAATAAAGTCTCTTCTGCTCACCAAGCCTGCATTTAGTTAAAGTAAAAACAGTAATATTGAGAAATATTATTACAATTTAAAATAACTGTTTTCTATTCAAATATATTTTAAAATGTAATTTATTCCTGTGCTCAAAGCTGAATTTTCAGCATTTTCCAGTCTTCAGTGTCGCATGATCCTTCAGAAATCATTCTATTATACTGATTTGCTGCTCAAGAAACATTTCTGATTATTATCAATGTTGAAAACTGCTGTGCTGCTTCATGTTTTCCCAGGATTCTTTGATGAATAGAAGGTTCAAAAGAGCAGCATTTATTTGAAATTGAAATCTTTAGTAACATTATAAATATCTTTACTGTTTGACCGTTTTAATGTGTCCTTAATGAATAAAATTCAAATGAATTTCTTAAATCTTACTGACCCTAGTAGTTATATAATTTTAAGTTACCAGCATTGTTCTACATTAACATAACACATTTTTTTGCTCGAAACCACACAAGAAATATCAACATTCTTTTTTTTGTTCAGAAATTGAAAACATGTTTGTCATAGAAGAGGTATAGTCATGCCATTGTATTTCATGTATGAAATTGCATTTTTAATGCCTTTTTGAAGAACTTCAATGAGCGACGGTCACATTACTCAATCCACTGAACGCTGGCATGTGTAAAAGCTTAACAGGAGGATGGAACAAGAATTCATCAGCAGTCAGATGTTTACAACAAGCAGCCACTCTGCGTTATTCCCAGGTTACGTGTGCTATTAGACCTGGTGATTAATGATGGTTTGTTTTGTTAACTGTGCAAAACACATGTGGAAACGTTCTGAGGAGTTTAAAATACTGTCTTTATTCCAACGAGGTTGACAGATAGAGGTGAACAAAGACGTCTGTTGTAGCTGATCAACAGCTGGGTGTTTTATTAACGTGGTTGAAGCCTGGTTTAGTTATCTCTTGGAGCAGAACGAGCCTGTATTTTTAATTTATGACACGAAAGGTTAGACGGGGTTAGAAGTGTGCGTTTCTCAACTGACTCTTCTTTTGTTTCCTCTATCTTTTTGGAGCATGTCTCTTGGGAAAAGCATTGGATGGATGTTGCGAATTTGAGGCGCTTTTCATCTTTCTCTTCCTCTCTTGCTGGCGTTTTGTGCTCGCATGTGCTCTCATCTTGCGTTTATGATTTGCCACACCCTCCGACACACAATCTGGAACTGATTAAAAGTTACAAAAGTTGTTATGAGTTTCAGAAGTTCACAAGTGCGAGAGACTTTTTGATAGCAGATGTGGCACAACAGTTTGCCGTGAAGCGTGTGGGCATTTCTGCTTCCTCTTGAGACAAGAGCTGCTCACAGCCAAACAATCAACAACACTCTCCATCACCACAGAGACCAGCACTCACAGAACAGAGAGACCAGAACAAATGAAAGGAACGGATTAAGGAAAGGGAAAAGAGGGAAGTGAAATGAAAAGGAAAGGGAAACAGAGAGAGCAGAGGAAAATATATGGACAGGACAGGATTAAGGAAAGGGACAAAGAAAAGAAAGAAAGAGAAAGAAAGAAAGAAAGAAAGAGAGAAAGAAAGAAAGAGAAAGAAAGAAAGAAAGAAAAAGAAAGAAAGAAAAATGTGGGGAAAGGGAAGATAACAAAAGGAATAAAAATGATTAAGGAATGGGGAAAGGGGAGAAGTAAATGGGAAAGAAGAATAGGGAAAAGGAAATTATATGGAAAAAGTGAAAATATAAGGAAGTGAATAAAGTAAAGGGAACTGGAAAGAAAAAAAATGTGAAGGGAAAATCTATGAAAAGGAAATGGTGTGGGGAAAGGCTTAAAATGGAAAGAAGGAAAGAAGAAAGTAAGGGGGAAAAGGAAGAAAGGAAGGAAGGTAAAAGGAAGGAAGAGAGGGGAGGGAGGAAGGAAGGTAAAAAGGAAGAGAGGGAGGGAGGAAGTGAAGAAGGAAGGAAGGAAGGAAGGGGAAAAGGAAGAGAGGGAGGGAGGGAGGAAGGAAGGAAGGAAGGAAGAGAGGTAAGAAGGAAGGAAGGAAGGAAGGTAAAAAAGGAAGGAAGAGAGGGAGGAAGGAAGGAAAAAAGGAAGCAAGAAAAGAAGGATGGAAGGGGAAAAGGGAGAGGAAACATTAAACTAAAAAAGGAAAATTATTAAGTAAAGGGGGGAAATGGTAGGAGAAAAGGAAAGAAGAGAAGTGAAAGGAAAGGAAA
>NW_015645073.1:480640-482604 GCF_001515625.1 Sinocyclocheilus rhinocerous | reverse complement strand
GAAGAGAGGGAAGAAGGAAGGAAGGAAGGGAGAAAGGGAGGGAGGGAGGAAGGAAGGAAGGAAGGGGAAAAGGAAGAGAGGGAGGAAGGAAGGAAGGTAAAAAGGAAGGAAGAGAGGTAAGAAGGAAGGAAGGAAGGAAGGTAAAAAAGGAAGGAAGAGAGGGAGGAAGGAAGGAAAAAAGGAAGCAAGAAAAGAAGGATGGAAGGGGAAAAGGGAGAGGAAACATTAAACTAAAAAAGGAAAATTATTAAGTAAAGGGGGGAAATGGTAGGAGAAAAGGAAAGAAGAGAAGTGAAAGGAAAGGAAAAGAAAGAAAATGCAAAAGAAAGGAAAAAAGAAAAGGCAAGGGAAGGAAATGAAAAATGGGAAGGGGAAAATATAAGGAAGTAAAATGGAAAAAGAAGTCGACTTAAAAAGATAACGACAGGGAGAATAGAATGGAAAGGAAAAGAAACAGAAGGGAAAACTCAAAAAGAAGGGGAAAAGGGAAATTGAATAAAAAAGGAAAGGGAAAAAATAGAGAAGGGGGAGAGAAAAGATATCGATAAGAAGGAAAATCATTACGGACAGGTGAAAAGGGGGAAGTGAAAAGGAAAGAAATGAAAAGAAAATGATAGGAAAAGAAAAAGGAAAGGCAAGGAAATGAAAAAAGTGAAGGGGAAAATATAAGGACGGAAAGGAAAGGGGGAAAGTGGAAGAGGTAAGTAAATGGAAGGAAGAAAAGAGGGAAAGGGGAAAGATTTTGAAAGGGAAAAAAAGAATGAGATAAGGAAATCTGTCTGTCGCAGTAGTTGTTGATGTATCTGTGTGTGTTAGAGCAGGAAAGAAAGCGCTCGTGTGTGTGTGTGTGTGTGTGTTACTGACAGGCTCTGTCTCACAAACACTGATTAGAATCTGGTCATGGAGCCACTGCAGAAACACTCATGTTAGAGAGAGAGAAAACCAGCGAGTGTTTGTGTGACACAGACAGAACAATGATGCTACTACATTTTTCATTAGAAGGAGCCGCTGAATGCAGTTTAAGACTCCTGAGAAGTGTAAAATGAGAGTTCAGTGAAATTAAATTAAAAAAGTGCATGTTGACTACAGCTGACAAGCTCCAAAAAAAGACAACAAAGCAGCATAAAAGTAGTTCACACAACTCCTGAGCAGTGGCCTTCATCTTTTAAAGCCATACGTGAATGCTGTAGTCAACAAAAATACAATCCCACAGAAAATACAACATAATATGTGCTTCAGTCGACAATTAGGTGACAGATTTATCATTTTTAGATGACTATCCATTGAATTATTAAAGGTGAGCTGCTTCATTTGTGCACCAAATGCAATTGTTAAAACACTCCCTATCTTTCACTGGTCAGAAAAACATAACCCCGCCCCCAAACTCAATTGGTTGAGTTTTACTTTTCAAGCAGGAAAATCATCCCTTTTATATAAAGTTGGAGAAGAGCAAGTTTCCCTTTCAAGGGAACTTCGAACTGCGTCCTCTAGGGGTCGCTATGGGGAACGCCTCGTCGTGACCCGTGTCTGAAGCATACATTGAAAAAACACCAACAACACGTTGACCAGCGACAGCCCATGACGTCACTACCGGTGCGACTATAGTATAAATAGGCGCCGGGAGAACATGTCATTCTCTTCTTCGTCTTCACTGACCGTTTTGTTTGAAGCGTGCATTTCCGTGGTAAGAGCGATCTATATTCCTATCGTTATGGCGAGCACTAGCAAAGCGTTTAGAGGGTGTGTGCATCCGCGTCATCGTTATTTGACACCTGATGACACACACGATCTCTGCGTTGTTTGTTTGGGCAAAGAGCACGCACGCGATGTCCTTGAGGGGGCAATCCGCGTTCATTGCGAGCGTATTTTAATGAAAAGCTCCGCTCTCGTTTGTCTCTCTTCTCGAGGGGAGAGGGACAACCATCGGTTTCCCGCGGTTCAGGACCCGCCGCTGCTGAGGCACG
>NW_015645073.1:464986-480542 GCF_001515625.1 Sinocyclocheilus rhinocerous | reverse complement strand
ACGCAAGCTTCAGACGAAGAAGTGAATGATGTGTAGCTCCCGTCGCCTATTTATACTATAGTCGCACCGGTAGTGACGTCATGGGGTGTCGCCGGCCAACGTGTTGTTGGTGTTTTTTCAATGTATGCTTCAGACACGGGTCACGACGAGGCGTTCCCCATAGCGACCCTAGAGGATGCAGTGTCTCGTTCCCTACTCAGGGAACCATGGTTACATAAGTAACCTGAGACGATTTTAACATTCAGAAAACTATACAGCATCTTTAACTTTAATTTATTTATTTTTATGCAGAAAACAGTGGAGTGTTTTTCCTCCACCCTTTCTTCTTTTTTGCCTCCACCAGGGCTGTAATATCAGCAGTCAACACACACGGCCTCCTCGAGCGCTGTGTGTGTGTGTGTGAGTTGACGTGAGGGTTTTGAGGTCTGTTGCAGCCTGCAGTCACTGCATTACTGCAAGTCCCACTCAACTCTCTACATAAGATTTTTTTTTTTTGCACTTTTTTTTTCGTTCTCATCTTGTCATTTTTGCTTTATCTCTCTCTACTAAAATCCTACTCTTCACTTTATTCTACAAACACTGATATCGTCTTTGCACTCATCCCTTTTTCACCTCACTTTCACATTTCATATTCTGTTTATTCCTCAGCTCTCTCTGTGCTCTCTCTCTCTTTCTCTCTCTCTCCTTGTTCACTCTCTCTCTTTCTCTCTTTCTCTCTTGCTCTCTTTCTCTTTCTCTGGGAAAGTGCAAGTGGTTAAAGCACTTTTCATGAATAAGATAAAAATAGGTCCTGAAACTTTTTTTTCCCTTGTTTAACAAATGGTCAGTAAATGGACAATGCTTGACCTGCAGAAAATATTAAATGTCAGTCTGGGGAGGTCCAAGAACTTTTTCTTTTCCTTCTTTTTTTTTTTTTACCATGCAGTCAACATTACAATGACTATTAAATACTAATTTTTTACTATTATACAAATACTATTTTTTTAAACTCTAAGAATAAAAACTATTAAAATAAATTTTTTAATATATTTTATTTTTAAAACATTTTTGAGTAAATATCCATAAATTAAGTTGTTTTTTTATTTAAGAAATTGACCAAAATTCTACATTTTGGATATTGAATTCTACATTTTAAAACTAGTTTAACTAATAGTTTAACTAAACATTTTAAAAAATTGTAGTTTTAAAAAACAGTTTTCCAATTCAATAAATTACATTAATATAAATATCAATTTAAAAAATGGCAAAATCAAGTTTTATCATTGTTATACAGTTTGCAATAAGGTGGAACAGGCCAAAATAATCTATTTAAGGTGTGATACAGACATGTGATGTCTTTGAATATTATAGAAATTATTATAGAAAACTAAAACTGAAACTAAAATTAAATCCATTTGATCAAAATTTTAAATCAGAACAATATTTTCCTTACTTTAAATAAAATAAACATCAACTGAAATAAAATTTTTAATTACTTTATATTTAATCTAGTCGCAAAAACATTTCTCATTTTAACTTAATGTACTAAAATAACTAAATGATAAATATTCATAAAAAGTATATACAGTAGACATAAAAAATGCAAAAACCTCAACTAAAATTAAAATGAAATTGAAGTATAAAAATAAAAACTGATTCAAAATATAATCTTAATGATACTTAAATAAGACTATTTAAAACTAGCTTCTTTTTATGCTAGGCTTTTTTTCATGCTTTCGTGTAGGAAAGAAAGGTCAAGGGGCACCATATTTGTCTTTGGTATATGATTTTAGTATTGTCTTAGGTCCCCAGATAATACTAATCCCGTGCGAATAGGGCTTTAGAGTGTTTTTAGTATGTTTCCAGTTTGCACTTTTAAGAGATTTTTTTTCTTCTCACCCCACAGCAGGATGGACTTTCCTTAAATGACAAGTGTTATCCCATCTTTAATCCCTTGTGGTTGCCATGGAAACTCAAAAGTCCCGGGACATTCCACATGCACACACACACACATTCACACAAACATTATGGCAGCATGATGGGCCTATATAAACTCACATACTGATACATACAATAGATATGGATATAGATGGATATGGAAATGTAAAACATGTGTGTTTTAGGGTTGTGCAACAATACATTTAAAATTTTAAAGATTTCAAATTCCAATACAGCTCCAGAATTTCAATCGAATGATGAAATTCCTGATGTTCAGCAGGAAGCAGAATTTTACTTAGAATGTGAATTTAAGGAAGTAGAATGAAAATCAAAACTACACTAATTTTATTAGACATAAATGTGTATGAGGTATTTCGTTATAAGTTTTGCATAGGCCTAATTAAAGTAATTATGCATATTAATTCTTATTTTGAAGACTTTGGGGTAAATTAGCAGTGTGCTTTGTGGGAAATGAAATGTCGTTGCACTAAAAAAAATTTGTATTAAAAATGGTAAATGTAAAATAATTATTTAATAAAATGATGATTAAATATTTAAATATTAAATTATTATATTATATATTTTTATTAACTATTTTAATATTTTAAATATAAATTGTAAATGTAAATATAATATTTAAATATTTTATGTTATATTTGTTTTTAATATTTTATACATTCGTAATAAATATTAATATTAAACATTATATTAAATATTATTATTTGTAATACATATATAATTTTTTGTGCTAATTTTAATGCTAATTTACCCCAAAGTCTTCAAAATAAGAATACATTTATTTATTTAGTTATTTGACCAAAAAACAAACAAACTTGTGACTAATTAATTACCTCTGCTGTTTGACTGTTTAATTTCTTTACATTGTAGTTAAGTCACTTCCTCTTCCTGTCATTCCATTTCAAATTCCTGTGGGGTGTGTCCAAGTCAAACGTAATGAATGAGTTGCTCATGAAGTTGGGGTTTGCTTTAGGGGTTTGGGGTTTGTTCAAGTATATGAGCAATAGACAGCAATGTTTACTTAGCGAGTGCCACTCAATATATTAATATATTAAAGGCTATATATAGAAGTGCAGAAGTCGGCACTAAAGCATAATATTCCTTTAATGTGCAGCAGGGACATTTAGAAATTTCACCAGTGACCTTTGCAACAAGACAAACACTAAGCAATTACAGCGCCTTCAGCCATTTTCAGACTAGCTGTGTTTAATTTGTGTGTGTGTGACAGCCAGAGCCAGTGAGATCAAGACAAATAGTCTGTAAAGTCATCAGCCTTTTAAAACTGACCTTAGATCAGTGAAAGTGCCGAGCCTCAGCCAATCGGATTTAAAGCTTACTCTAAAGCTGCCAGTCGTGTTTAACTGAGACTAGCTAATCATTATTTGCTGGGACAACCACAACCTACAATTAATTCATTGATAAACACTCCACGTAACACGAACAACGAACACTTTAGCCTGCTACAGCCTGAGTTTGGACTCTGAGTGTCTCTGTGAGTTTAATAGTCCTGTTTGATATTGAATAATCTTTAAATGTTTTGGATGAGTTTGAGAGCCAGTCGTGTTTAACTGAGACTAGCTAATCATTATTTGCTGGGACAACCACAACCTACAATTAATTCATTGATAAACACTCCACGTAACACGAACAACGAACACTTTAGCCTGCTACAGCCTGAGTTTGGACTCTGAGTGTCTCTGTGAGTTTAATAGTCCTGTTTGATATTGTATAATCTTTAAATGTTTTGGATGAGTTTGAGAATCATTGAGGTACTATTACAGTTTTTGTTGATATTTTGAATTTAGAAGTTTTATTTTATTTTAATTTTCATTTTAAAGTTTTAGTGATTTTGTTTTGTTTTGTTATTTTTAGTAGTTTTTCAGTTTCAGTTTTGTATTTTTTATTAATTTTTATTTCAGTTTTAGTTATTTTAGTACATCATTTTTTTGAAGTATATTTATTTGTTGAGACTTAAACTACTTCAGTCTGTGTGCACTGAATTTATTTAATACACAAGTTTCACAATTTGAGTTGAATTACTGAAATAAATGAACTTTTCCACAACATTCTAATTTATTGAGATGCACCTGTATATATATATATATTTTTTTTCAACTCCATTTGATGTTTATTTAACATAAAAATTCAAAGCACTGATTAAAAATGACACACATTTCTGAATTGTGTTGAGACAATTATTTTTATGTGCAACTATTTTAATTTGCAAATCTATTTTAAAGGTGACCTAATATACCTCTTTTTACAAGATGTAATATAAGTCTCAGGTGTCCCTAGAATGTGTCTGTGAAGGTTCAGCTCAAAATACCCCACAGATTATTTATTATACCATTTTGAATATGTCTGTTTTGAGTGGAAGCAAAAACAACTCTGTTTTCGTGCCTGTATCTTTAAATGCAAATGAGCTGCTGCTCTCCGCCCCCTTTTCCAGAATAGGGCTGTGCCTTTAAACCTCGTACCTCAGATACTCTGCCAAAACATCTGTATAGTTTTGATCATCGTGTCTAACGCCCTGAAAACTTATTTTTATGCGTTTTAAAGACATATCAGTGTAAACTTCTGATATATGGTTTTCTGAGCACACATTCGAAGCTTAAACCGTCAAATATACACAAGGTTATGGCTAAAGCACACATAAGTTACATAAACACAGTCGGTTACATAAACAGCTGGGAAAGAAATCGCATGTTTGTATTAGATCTGTGTATTAATTGACAGCAGCGTAATATACAATACCTTCTGCTGTCTGTGCTGTTGATATGACCTAAACAATAAAATAAAAACAGAAAATCACTCACTGCTCTGCAAGGTTATTTTCGTAAACGAAAACTAAAACTAAGACTAAAACGATTGATGAAAAAACAATTTCGTAAACTGAAATAAAATAAAAACGTCAAAATATTTGAAAAACGAAACGAAACTAACAACAGGTATTGAAAAACTAACTGAAATAAAATAATAATTATCAAAAATAAATAATCGTTTTCGTATTCATTACGTTCTCACCCCTTGGCGGAAAAATATACGAGCTGCATGGAGGTTTAGGGAAATAGCCTGTAATGGCGCATCACGCACATGGGGTTATCGAGATGCAAAGCAGTTTAAAGCCTGCACGGGTCTTGTTTGGTAAACGTGCACTAGCAGATAAAAATGAAATAAAAATGCGTTCACAAAATAAAAACTAAACTAAAACTAACAACAATATTAATGAAACTAATAAAAACTAAACTGAATTTTATAGCAAATTTGAAAACGATATTAAAATAAAACTAATTTAAAAATTCGAAACTATATTAACCTTGCTGCTCTGGACCGAATAACTTCTGTAGCTTTAATAAGAAGACATTTCTTACTTGAATGCTGCTTTTAAATGCTCTAGCGTGAAGATAACCGTGGCGGATTGTGTGCAGCTCATTTAGGGCAGGGTCTCTGCTAATATGGTAGTGTCCGTCATCAGTCGTGGGCGGGGCCTATACAATGTGACATCACTTTGTACAGAATCTGCAAACAGCTTGTTCTGAGACACTACTTATGATTTATGGGGATGATGTCCACATTTATGTCCAAACACCATGTGAAAGTGAATTTTGCATAATAGGTGCCCTTTAATAATACGTATATGCAGAATCATTTTTAATTTTCTTTAATAATTTTATATGCAGAAATTTCCATACTGGTCTGTTATTGTAGTATCATCTATTATAAAAACAAACTGCTTTACATGTCAGTAAGTCTCTTGTTCAGTGGATAGATGCTGCCTAGAATAAGCTGAAATGAGGAACCAGTTTTCATTTATCTGGGCTTTTGGTGATGTATGACTTTTACTTTGGCGTGTCATATATTTTGAAAGTCTTTTTTTTTTTTTTTTTTTTGTGCCCTCTCTAATTGAGTGTTTTTGTTTGCTCATTAGTTCAAGCCCTCATGCTGCTTTGTTTTTCAAGTTGAATGTTTCGTTCATCGGCCGTTGGGTGAATCTTTACTGGTTCCATTTAATTAAAGTCAACATTTTATTTTCATAATGTGATGTATTTTCAGTGAGAATTCAGTTTCTAGTTTGGAAATAACATGAACTAATGAGTCATGCAGGTTCATTTATAACTTATGTTATTTTCAAGGCATTCATATTATCGGTTCATTTTTTTCCTTTGGAAATTAAACGCATAACTTTGGATTAATAGCACCATGCTCTTCTTTTTAATGGGATCAGGAATGTGTATTAATGAAGTAAATAGGTTCAGTTTTGATTTCACACTGACTCTAAATCCATGTTAATGCATGTCATGTTCTGAGTTTTTAGTTTTATATAGTCTTGTCTTGCAAGATGTGGTGTTTTTTTACCACCATTCATTCATTTATTTAAAATTAATTAAAAATGAAATATTTATATATTTATTTTTTTAAATAAAAACGTTAATTAAATTTTTTCTTAAATGTAATTGATTAATTTATTTTAAATTAAACATATATATATATATATATATATATAAATTAAATGTTTATACTTATTTTTTGTCTATTCTCTGTATTTATGTATATTAAATTATATACATTTTATACATTTTAAATTATATAAATTAAAATTAAAATATGTGTTTTTAAAGAAAATGTTTGTTTGTTTGTTTGTTTTGACAGCCTCTCTTTCTGCCTCTGTCTTAATGCATACAAATGTATGAGGGGGTGGCGTGAGTGCAGCAGCTCTTCTTCAGTGCAGCTGTTTGACTGAAAGAGGAAATGCAGGCATCTTCTTCAGAAAAGTGGAGTGGTGGCACAGAAAGCTGGTTCAGGTTGCGGGACAGGCCATCACAAAGTGCCGGGGTGGCCCAGTTCAGTCTTCATCCGTGTCTGTAGGGCATAAGAGCAAAAGACAAGAGTGTGCACTTCTCTTCGCTGAACTGGGTCGTCTGCATCTCTTTTATTCCCTTCAATGACTCCTCTGATCCGCCTGGGAGCCATGTGCATTTGCTGTCCCTCTATGAGCTGATGCGTATCTGCATATAGAGAGTCACAACAAAGACTAAGCATCAATTCTTATAATGATTCAGCTGGAGATGGATGACCTGCCCGCAGGAAAGAAAAATCGCAAACGAGATCTCTTCAGTTCCTTTATTGTTTCTTCTAAACAGCAATGAGAATGAATGGAGACTTTTGCTCAGAAGTTTCAGAGGAGACTCAAATACAGTGTAGCGTCTGGACCAATCAGACACACCATTTTTCATTTGATTTAACAAATCAATTATTCATTAGATTAACAAACGTTCACAGACCCCTCACCCAATAAACATACTGGGTGCCAAGTTGTCTGTGAACAAGGCCCAGGACCCTGGTTACCATGGCAACCCTGACACCTCTGCTAGACCAGATAGATTTTACGACCTAATGGCATGTTGAGAATTACCGACTAGTTTAAGTGTTTATGTAGTATGTTAGACTAGTTTAAGTGTTTATGTAGTTAATAAAGTCTTACTTGTATCACACTTGACGTTGGTCATTGTTTGCTCATAACTGCAGATTTATGCTACAGGCTCTGTGTAGAGTTGTACAGTAAGAAAGTTATTTCCCTTAACCAGGAAATTAACGTTCTTAGAATTGACAGACAGTTGACCCTGAGAGGTCAAGTAAATATCTACAGCGGATCTAAATATTTATAATTAATTATAACTAGTTATGATTAATTATTCATATTTCCCCATGAATGAGCTGATTCGCTACAACAGGGTTATTATTTAAAAGTAAAAATAAAAAAACATAAACCATTTTCTTGACTTTAAATAAAATAAACTTTAAATGAAATAAAATAAAATTGCTTTTATTTCAGCTTGTTGCCAAGGCAACATTTCTCATTTTAATTTAGTTTAACTTGATGTACTTATATAACAATCTTAAACTTAAATATAAATAAATAAAAACTATATAGACATTAAAAACTAATAAAAATGACAAAAACAGAAAGAAAACTGAAAATACAAAGATAAAAACAAATTCAAAATATTAATAAAAACTATAATAGCATCTCACTGGTGCTAAAATAACACTGCTCAAATCTAAAAAAAAAGTATTAAATTTTGCTCTGATCTGAAATAGTTTCCTCATTAAATTCTTCTCAGATCAAATTATCTGATTTATAGTATATGATCTACTTTAAATTTATAGCTCGAAACTTTTACTGTTTTGTTTGTTTTTTTGTGTCTCGATTGCTAGTCTCGATCAGATCTTCTCAAACTATTTATTCTAACATTCCCCAAAGGAATTTTGTAGGAGAAAGTTCTAAAAGAAAGCAGATGCATGAATGAAATATAAATATAGTACTCTGTATCAAGTCTCTTGAGGTATGAAAAGCATCCTCAGAGCAAACGTGTCCTCTAGGCGTTCTTCAGGTTCTGAGAAAGACGGAGGGAGATCACATGAGATATATCTGTGTGTGTAGATTTATATTTCTAAGCACTGACTTAATTTTATGCTATAATCAGGATGTTTAAAACTGGGATTCTTAATCCTGGCTGATTACATAATTAATAAACTGATGTGTTATGTGCACTTAAAGGAATAGTTCAGTCAAAAATGGACATTTGCTGAAAATTTACTCACCCTCAGGTTATTCAAAATGTAGATGAGTTTGTTTCTTCGTGGGAATAGATTTGGAGAAATTTAGCATTACATAATTTGCTCACCACTGAATAGTGAATGGGTGCCATCAGAAGTTAAAATGTCTTAATGGATTTGTTTCTTACAAACATGCAACTTTTCGCTTTACAAGACATGAATTGATGGACTGGAGTGGCGTAGATTATTTGTGGATTATTGTGGTGTTTTTATCAGCTGTTTGGATTCTCATTCTAATGGCACCCATTCATTGCAGAGGATCCATTGGTGAGCAAAGATGTAATGACAAATTTAGAAACAAACTCATCTATGTTTTGGATGGCCTGAGGATGAGTAAATTGAATTTTTTGGGTGAAATATTCCTTGAAAGGAACCACATTTGTAGACTCTGAAATTATGAACTCCATTATCTTTAAATGGCTTTAGGACTCAGATCAAATACTTTTTATTATGTGTATTTAGCCATTTTCATACTGTCCCCTATTTATGTGTTCTTGTAATGTTTTATGTTTCCAGTTTGACCAGGGCTCTCTTGAAATAGAGATTTTAACCTCTAGAGACTAATGTGGTAAAATAACACTTTAGGTGTGATGCCACATAAGGGCCTGAGTGTCATTGATCAACCCAGATGAAGTGATTTTAGTTGGGTTTTCACTACTGCAGCGGTTTCTCATTTCATGGTAACCAAGAGCAACCACATATCGTGCGCTTTAGGCTATGCTTTAGAATAGAGAACCTGCTGATGGAGACTTGGATGCACATGCAATCATTTCTGCTGCACTCACACACACTATGAACAGGCCAGTCAAAGTAAATGCACGCACTTTGATAGATTGACTGATTAATTAGTTGTTTAGATGAAGTAGGGGGAATTCACTAAGAGTGAATCACACCCGCGGCGGCGGCGTTTAGTTGCACATGCTGCCTGCGTTGTGCATATGTGCTTGTCTCCATGCTGCTCTTCTGCATTTGATGAATTACTCCTGCCATGATCAATAGAAAATGTACACAAATCTGTTTTCCGTGGGCGTTAATGGCAGCAGGAGTTTTGCGAACAAGGTAACACCACATTCTGCAATGTTTCTGCTTTCAAATGAACAACATAATGCTACTTGTTCTGGTTTAAAATCACTAAGCCAGAAAAATAATGTGATCCTGTTGACATTTAATTAAAGAAATGAGCTTCGAGAGGCCATGCGTTGCGGTGATTTTGAAGGGTAAGGCGTGTTCTTAGTTGCCAGACTAGAGAAATTATAAAAAATAAGAATACAAATAATCAAAACAAACAATAAAACACTTGCTGAGGCAAACTGTAGGATATTGCCAACTAACATAGCAATTTAGCATAAGAATGAAATGTGTTGTCACAGTTGTATGTTGTTAGCTTAATTTAGAGATTATCAATTTAAGAAAAGCAGTTACAATGCCCATTCAAGTTTGAAATTAAATCCAAATTGATTACATATATTTAAGCATTTCTCCTTAAATGATTGATTAGTTGGTTGATTGATTGATTGATTAATGTGATGTACACTGTAAAAAGTTCAGTTTACTTAAAAAAAAAAAAAAAAAATTGTTTGGAAACTGATTGCCTTATTTTTTGCAAAGCAAACTTAGGGAAAGTTGAAGTAAAGGAAGTAATCAGCTAAAAGTAAAGAGAGCTAACTTTTCTCGAGTAAATTAAAGGAATGGCTCACCCACAAATGAAAATTTGCTGAAAATTTACCAGTGGATCCTCTGCAGCGAATGGGTGCCGTCAAAATGAGAGTCTAAACAGCTGATAAAAACATCACAATAATCCACAAGTAATCCACACCACTCCAGTCCATCAATTAATGTCTTGTGAAGTGAAAAACTGCATATTTATAATAAACTAATCCATCATTAAGATGTTTTCAACTTCAAACCACTGTTTTTGACTAAAATACAAGTCCATAATATTGCTTTCTCCAGTGAAAAAGTCATCTCATCTGAATCAGGAGCGAAATATGCATAGATCAAGCACTGTTCACAAGTGAAAAGGGTACAAAACAGGTGGATTTTTTTTCACTAGAGGAAGCGTTATTATGGATTATGGACTTGTTTTTAGGCTAGAAGTGACTGTTTAAAGTTAGAATCAGAATCAGAATCAGAAAGAGTTTTATTGCCAAGTATGTTTGCACATACAAGGAATTTGTTATAGTGTCACAAGCTATGTTATATTTGTTATAGTGTCACAAGAATGCCTTAATGATGCATTTGTTCAATATAAACATGCAGCTTTTCACTTCACAAGACATTAACTGATGGACTGGAGTGGTGTGGATTATTTATGGATTATTGTGATGTTTTTATCAGCTGTTTGGACTCTCATTCTGACGGCACCCATTCACTGCAGAGGATCCACTGATGAGCAAGTGATGTAATGTTAAATTTTTCCAAATCTGTTTTGATGAAGTAACAAATACATCTACATCTTGGATGACCTGAGGGTGTTCCTTAAAGAACTGTTCACTAGGTTTTAAAAAATGCCATTTTTAATGAGAGTTTACCATGGTAATACCATGTTTTTTGTGCATGCATCATGATAATATCAAAGAGTATCATTCTTTGAAGTACCTTGCATTACCATGTAAATATTTGTGTAATAAGTATGATGTGATATAAATAATTGCGCCGTAGTTCAACTACAGTACTTTTTGTAATGAGTAGCTTTAACCAGAAAAGGCTGATTTACAGATCACAGATCGACCGTGTTCCTCTGGGCTCTCATTGTGCGTCACATTCATAGACTTAATTAGGTCTATGAATAGGTCAATAAATAGGTAGACTGTAATTATACCATGTGCACTAAAGAGAAAAGCGATAAAAAGAATCGCAAGGGTCAAAGCACAAAGTGTCTTTTTTTTCTTGCAGTTTCCTGCAGTTGCACAGACTCAGGGCTTTCTTTATTTTTCCCTTCCTGTGTCAGTCGTGCTAATTAGTGCCTCTCTCCATCAGCGATTTTCTGACTGGAGCACGGCATGCCAGGAGTGTTTCCTCACACACACTGCAATGTGTGTGCGAGCGTTCGACGGAGAGAGAGATTGTGTGCATAAGTTTTTGTTGAGGACGGAGCCTGTAATAGAGAGTGACTGGAGTAGGTCAGGTAAATTCAGCAGTCAGCACTGTGGGCTAATTAGAGAGACAGAGGCAGAGAGAGAGTGAGCGAGAGAGCAGTCCTAACAATGAGCCCAGGGCCTCGTGATCAGCACATGTGATTAGCATCTGCTATTAGAATAAGTGATTAACTTCCCCAGCACCGTCGCTAATGCTAACTTCAGTTCTGCAGTCTCATCGGCTCAAGCTAACCTCTGTTTGAAGTTATGCATTAACCAACAGCACATTCGTATAAATGTTTCTCTCGTTTAATGCAGTATTTATTATGGGCGCTGTCGAATAAGATCATTTTCATGCTAATGCCGGTTCTTCTGTAGCAATTCATTTCACTCTGTGACCAACTTGTTTTCTCAGCAATATGCTCCTATGTACTTGAAATTTCCAAAAGTATTTGTTAAGATTATGTTTTATGAATAAGTTTCGCATCAGCAATAAAATCTGACAACAATGCAAATGTAGTTTCTTTAGCTCAAATCATGCTAAAAGCTTCTATTCAAAGAACATTCTCTCATTAATTCCACTATTGACTGTCCACTCTGTCGAAAAACCTCCTTTTCATGCTAAAGTCGCTTTGGTTTTGCACTAGAGAGCAGAAAATCTTTTTTTTTAGGTCAATTAATCAGTGAATGATTGAATATTGGTGGTAGATAACATTTATTTTAACGCAGATAACAATTTAACGACAACTCATTTTCTGATGTTAGTGGTTTGCTAAGGCAAGCATTATACTACTGCTCATATTTAGGTTTGTAATTTGAACAAACCTATAACCATAAGCATTAAACTTTAAATGCGTAACTCGCTTTGCTTTGTTTGTTGAGGTGAGTTGTACTTTTATACTTTGTGAAAAAAGTGTGCTTAACAGTGTTGAATTTGCACTTGAAGTGTACTTCAAATCTTTTTTTTTTAAACTGCATATGCAGATAATATATTAATGAAATAATCATATGTATGTGTATTTAAAAGAAGAACACACTTTCAAGACTGTTTCTTAACACGCATAAAAAGTGCATTTAATGTCAAATTAGTAATGTCAAATAAGTTTTATGTTAAAGTACATTTTATGTCATTGTTTAAATAATCTTTTATTGTGCTTTAAAGAAGTACACTTACTTTTATGCATTGACTAACATACTAAAGCATATGTAAAGTACTTGATTTTAATTTTAGCAGTAGTGTGGTATTCAATATTGCATTTTAAAGTAAATATATTTTACATGTACTAAATTGCATCTGCAAATGTGCATTACAAGAATATTTATTTACATGACATACAAGTTTCAGTAGAAATGAAATTAAAGTTTACCATAAATGCTTGTCTGTACATTAAACAATACACTTTAATTATATTTCAAAGACAATAGAAGTAATTGTGAAACTACATATAAAGATGTACGTAACTCCTACTTATGTAAAAAATCACTCTAAGTTCAACTAATTTTGTTTAATATAAATTTAGTTTGCAATACATTTTCATTTAACATGCAATTAATTGTGTGAATAAATTACGTTCAGTTCGCACATAAGTACTGTATATTCTTTTTTTAAAAAGAAAAGAATGCTAAAGTGTACTTCATTTTTACAAGGGTAGCTTCATGGCGACAGGTTTTACACCACTCATATTTTTCCAAAATTAATAGCTTGAGCAGTATGCATTAATGCCAGTACAGTATCTTGGACTGTTTTGGCTTGTATGCAGTTCTTGATTGTGCATATTTCTCTCCTGATTCAGACAAGATGACTTTCACTGGAAAAAACAATATTATGGATAGAGGAATCTTATTTTAGCCAGAAGGTAAAAACGGATTTGTTTTGTACAAACATGCAGCTTTTCACTTCACAAGACATTAATTGATGGTTAATTGATGCACCACTCACATTTTCTTCAGAAAAATCAGCTTTTTCATTGCTATTTTTCCAAAATCGAATAGCTTAAGCAGTAAGCATCGACGCCAGTACAGTTAGATTGCCAGAGTGTGGTTCAGTACTTCAGACACAATCAGCTGTAAGAGATTTGCTGATACACCAGCCGAATAATCCTGGAGAGTGTTGATATGAGCGTTTCTCTGGCATTGAGGGCTGAAGTGCCCTCAGGCCCTGAGCTCAGATTGAGAGCACTGTGTTAGCTCTGTCCATCCAGCTAATGCTAGAGGACTAACAATTTACACTCCATCTCGCACAGACCTACATACTGTACTGCCTACATCTCAGACCATTCACACACACACACGCTAACACACCGTCTTACATGCTAAAACTCTTACGAAAAAAACAAAAACCTTACACTACAAACAGGGCAATTGCACAGATTTTTACTTAAATATATATATATATATATATATTTTATTTTTTATTTTTTTTCCCCCAAGTCTTGCTTTTGGATTTGTTATAAAATTACTATTGTAACAAATTTGAGCACTTTTACTGTACTGAAGTATAAAGTATAGCAAGTGCAGGAAGCCACAAAGTCTCATGTCAAGCTCAGACACTAGAAGGGTTAATTGTTAAATCTCGTTAACCGCTCTGGTATCCTCGAGTTTCTAGAGAGTCTGAAAGATAAAAGGTTCACGCCGGTCCGTTCAGTGCTCTTTACAGCTCTCAGCATAACAGGAGGGAATGTTCGTCTGCCTCGGGCCGAAGCCCTGAGCGTTTCTGCAATTAAAACAGCATCTCAAATGAGACGGTGGAGTTTATCGCTGCGTCTCTACCGCTGGAGCACAGTGCATGGAGAGACTTGAACGTCTTTACATGTCCTCTCATGTGTCTGTTCACCTCCAGCTATGCGAAGGAACGCATCTGCCTGAAAGCGTCTGAGAACAACACGAGTTTGTGAGAGTGAAGCGCTTTGTCGCTCTCCTGATGAGGTGAACATGCAGCGGTCTGAGCCTGGTGACATTCACACGCTGCGTGACATTATCCAGCAGAAATGAGCTCTCAGAGCCTTTCAGATGGGTGCCGCGCTCTCCATTCATCACAGGAGAGCTTCTCCTCAGAGTCTGGAGAAATGCAGCTTTATATTCACACAGGAACTGAAGAAACCTTTAGACCTTTTAATGAACATTTGCATCTTCAGCTTTCATGAACGCTTTCAGGTTTTTAAATACCGTGTCCATTTACCGGCGCATCCTCGAGCCGGACACTCATTTGTCCTCCTATATAATGAGTAAATAAACAGATAGCTGATATTAAGTGACATGAATTTTAGACACAATCTCAGCTAACAAGAAACATTCTCAGAATGTTCTGGCAAGGTTCTCTTGAAGTTATGAACAAAGTAACATTAATAGAACGTTTGTTCAGTGTTATCTGGTCTTTAATAACGTTCTCAAAACATGAGCACAAAAACATTATTTATACATCGTTCATGGAATGTTCCATTTCTGAAACATTTTATTTGAAACATTTTTTAAATGTTACTTCTTGTTTCAGAATGTTCAAAGAACATTCAAAAGTAACATTCCCGTGATGCTTGCAAAATTATTAAATGGAACTTAACGTTTGCGCAACACACACAAAAAAAGTTAAACATTTAAAAAACTGCATGTTCTCGGCCCTCCACCAGCTGGGTAAGCTCTTCCGCGATGCCAGGCGGCGGCACTGGACAGTCCTCGGTGGACGGCACGACACTCCTCCGCCGCCCAGTGGACGGCGACGGCTCCTCCGCGTTCGGGCAGCCGGCAGGAGTCCCCCCGTTCCCTGCTCCTCCCCATCATGGCGGATCTTACGGCCTTTCTTATGTGCCTCTTCAATAAGACTTCTCACAGTGTCTGCATAAGCCTGTCCTGGGTCAAGATGATCTTCTCGGTAGATACCGTGGTAAGTATCAGGGAGAGGTGCCTGAATTTAAGCAAGCAAGAAATATATG
>NW_015645073.1:453748-462720 GCF_001515625.1 Sinocyclocheilus rhinocerous | reverse complement strand
GGGGGTACTCACGAGACTGCGCTCTACTTCCCCCCTCCCCCCTCCGGGGGAGCCGACCACGGTGGCCGCGGCGTACCTGGGGGTAAGGACAGACAGACGAGGCGAGAGAAAAGGAGACGGAAGGATGAGGAGAGACAGAGACGAGAGAGGGGAGAGAGGAAAAAAGAAAAAAAAAATTCTGGGTCCGGTTCCCAGACACACTGCCGCTCGGCCCTGGGTAAGCTGGGTAAGCTCTTCCGCGATGCCAGGCGGCGGCACTGGACAGTCCTCGGTGGACGGCACGAGCCGCCCAGTCCGCCCAGTGGACGGCGACGGCTCCTCCGCGTTCGGGCAGCCGGCAGGAGTCCCCCGTTCCCTGCTCCTCCCCATCATGGCGGATGATACCACCTATTCCACCCTGTCTTTGTCATTTTAGCATTAGAAAAGTTATATACTTCACTTTAAAAGTACATTTCCCAAAATTTATCTTTATCTCATATTATACAAATCCATCCAAAAATGCATTGCTTGCAATTATATGAGTGTAACAACGTTTGTAGATCGGGAAGAAGGAGGCGGGAACCGGCGAACACTCAATGACATCTTTAATAATAAAATAAACACAAAATAGCGCGACAGCCCCTCGCGGACGACTGTCGCGCACAAACGAAACCAAAACACAAAATAAACTCCAGGCCTGGTCCTCTCTCCTCTTTCACTGTCGTCCCTCCTCCTTTTTATCCTTCCGGAGCTCCTCCGTGAGACTCGAGACCGGTGAGTGGCGCAGGTGTCGCGCATTAGCAATTACTCCACCGGACTCGCTCCGTTCCCACGGCTCTCGGCCCCGCCCCTCTCGTCACAATAGTGATTCAGGCATTTGTATCAGATTGATTGTGCCAGTCTCTCATTAAGTAATGAAGCAAGTCTAAATGAGTGAGTCCTTTGAATCATTCCCTCAACTGATTCATTCAGGAACGAAGCATGTTAACTGTATAAGAGAGTAATTCATTCATTACACAGACACAGATTAAGTCAGGAACAGTGTTGCAAGTCTGCTATTTTACTGCAGAATTAGGCTACATTTACACTGTTGCCTCGGGTTGTTTTTAGTCTGCGGGTTAAAGCGATCTCCCCAAAAACACAATTTCGTTGGACGGGAAAACCTGGATTTTCTGGATATTTGTCTGTCCTTCATAGCCTTTGTAACATTTGTTTTTTGTCAAATATGGCATCTACATGTTAAAATTTACCATGATGATACCATGATACTTGTTTTGTAGGTGCACATACATTGTCTTTCGCTTTAAAGCAAAACAAATGTGAGAATTCGCATTTAATTTAGCACCAAACACGTTCAATACTGTGCACGTATGCTATCGTGCAGTTTTATTTTAGCTCCGAGTCGTTAGGAAAGTGTCAGCCGTCTGCACTTCACTCATTAAACGCTCTCACTCTCCCTCACATCGTCCCGCCGCTAATTATGGGCTGGTGATAGTTGTGGAAGCCTTCTCTGCTAAAAGTTTGTTGTTTTGAATTATTTGCATAAATAGGCCATTTTGAAGTCGCTTGTTAGGTTGAGGTGAACACAGCACACCTACAACATCCACCCCTGCAAAAACTTAACGGATCAGTGCTAATCTTGTTCACTTTTTCTTCCGCTTTCCCCTTTCCTTTTGCTCTCTCTCTCTCACGCTCGCTCTGTAGGAAATGTAGTACCGCCGAAATGAGGGCGAAGTAGAAAATGATGTGGAGATGTAAAGTGCTATCATCCGTCAGACACACACACATGACCATGTCATCATGCCATTCATCAGCAAATTCGGGAACACGGCTCCAGTGTCCAGAAGGTCAAAGCAATTTATCAGTAACGAATAACATGCCACTGGTGTGTGTGATGCTTTAGACATATATACTTGACTGTAACCAGTTCATAATGGACAGTACATTCACTGAAACACTGTTTTACACTCTCCAGCTTCAGGAACTCCAACTGACTCACTAGAAAACTCAGTAACTCAGCACTTTCAACATGATTTATGCATGAAGACACACAATATAGCGTCATATGATTTCTGCAATGCAGAAAATGCGGACAGAATCATGGAATCTTGACATAATGATATTTATAGCATAAGGCGGAATGTCACGGAATTTGGCAAAATTTGGATGCTTAGATCAAAAGTAGGGCTATGCACTTAATCAAACCGAGATATAGACTATTGTTTGTAAATATTAAGGAAATAAACACATGAACTTCATCCCCAGAGCTGCTCTGAGAGTCTCTTTACCAGCATTTCACCATTTCATTTAATAAAAACTATCGTCATATTATAAACACACAGAAACTCAAATGAAACTCTTCATGAAAACCTGTCAAAATGTAGTTTGAGTGATGAATGGAGCTCAAGCGTAGTTCAGACAGACCACGGTGTGACAGTCATGCATAAGCTGACGCTCCTCCCACTAAAATTCAATAAGATATGTAAGTTCATTCGTACTCACACTTGCCTTAGTCTGTCTCACAGACATGCGCTTATCCTCCTCCATCCCCAGCTCCTCCTTATACGGGCATGATCACTGCTTTTCCACAGAAATCATCTATCAGCTAATCGTTGCTTAATCTTGTCCAGTCTCATTTACAGACCTGTATCAGTTCTGCATGGAACTTTATATCCGTTGCATAAAAAAATTCTTGTAATTGCAAAATAATGTTCAGGACCTCTACAATAATCTTAATCAAAAAGAGTGGTCCTGACTGAAATAGAAGTTATGACAGAAATATATTATTATTGTACAGTACACTGTAGCCTAAATAAAAAAGGATGAGATCACTGTGCTCTACCAACTCAGAGTACATAGATCCATAAAAACTGATTTTTTTTTAAGAAAAAAAAAACTACAATCCTTATTCTGATTTTTTTAAACGTTTAATTTTTCATTATGCAACACAGCACATGCAAAGTTGTAAATAAAACAGATTTAAGATATAAAAGTTTATTGTTTTACAGGAAGATGCAATTTCAGTCTTTCTACTTTTAATTTTTCATAGTTCTGTGTTACTTGCCATTTTAATTGTACTTAATTGTGAAATTTATTTCACTTGCAATTTCTGAGAAAATTGTTTCTACACCAAAATTTTTCAGAGTAGAATGTACTGATCAAAGTAAAAACAATAATAATCATAATAATAATATCATTTCTTTAAAAAATTACCAAAACATTTTTAAGGAATGCCACACAATATCACAATTGTTTTGTTTTGTTTTCATTTAATTTAATCTTAATTTTTTGTTTGCCAAAAAAAAATTTAAATTATGTTTGAATTTGATTTGATTACATTTTAAAAGATTCATTTTAAATTTTAATTTGTTTTCATGAATTCCACACATTGATTACCACCGTTTTTTAATAATACATTTTCATTAAATCATAAAACACAGATTCCAGAAAAATAAAACACATTTCATATGGTACTATTATTGTTAAAATTGTTATAGAATATTTTTTATAATATTGTTATTAAGTAATAAATTATAAAATTTATATTATTTAAATTCTTATAAATTAACTGAGTTATTATTATTATTATTATTATTATTAAAATTCAATTGAAAACCAATTTAAACAATCCAGAAAAATGTAAATGGAAAACACAGAATTTGTGAAAAATAAATTAATTTCACAGGGCCCTAAACACATGCACAGAGTCTCACTGTCATCTGAGCTTTCTCATACACATAGGCGCAGTGTTATCGGTTGACACTAATGGCTTCAAGAGCCTCTGATGGCGAGGCGGGATCGGCTGGTCGATAGTATTGACGAGTCGTCAGTCACCAGTGCCATTTACCTGTTTTGTTCTGCAATAATCCTCCACTAATCTCTGCCATCAAACACCAGGGCCCTAATGTCTCTTATCAGGAGCCAAATGAAGAAAACATGATCGAAAGGTCAGCATTATGGTCCTGTCGCAGTTTATGAAATGATTTCAGGCCATTTTGTTCTTATTTTTCTTTCTTACAGAGGGTGCCGTGTGTAGCTGGACAATGATGCAAGAATTGACATTTTCATCTACATTTTGCATCATTGCTTCATTTTTACATTTATTTTTAAGTTTCATTTTAAGTTTCAAATATAACATACCACTTTTCAAAAGTTTGGGATCACCAAGGCTGCATTTATTTGATAAAAAATACAGTAAAAACAGTAATATTATGACATATTATTACAATTTAAAATAACTGTTTTCTTTTTGCATATGTAATTTAAAAAATGTAATTTAATTGTAATTTATTCCTGTGATGCAAAGCTGAATATACAGCATCATTACTCCAGTCTTCAGTGTCACGTGATCCTTCAGAAATCATTCTAATATGCTGATTTGCTTATAAATGTTTTTACCGTCACTTTTGATCAATTTAATGCATCCTTGCTGAATAAAAGCATGCATTTCTTTCCATTAAAAAAGAAAATACTCACACATAACTTTTGAATAGTCCAGAAATAGGAACTAATAGGAACTAGTCTAAATATTTTACTGTGTGAAGTGCTGTTTTCAAATCTCTTTTAGAGTAAATGCCATAACTGAGTAACTTTTAAGAAATTTACTTCAAAGAATACCATGATTTTACCCAGCCAAACACAAGGTATGACCTCAGTAACATGTCCGTAAATCCATGGATTTTGATACTTGCAAAAATACTCACTTAGCCAGCCACTGTTTTAACACGGTTGTCTCACATCTTTGACAACTTTTTTACACAAAGTTAGAGTGCAGGTACATGGAAAGAATATTAAAGCAATGTAAGTTCAGCATAAAACAAACATTAGAGATGTGCTCTTGCCTTGAGTTTGGTCATACAAGATCCTGAAGACTTACAGAGTATTACATCATCTGTCTGGTGCAGAGAGAGAGAGAAGGGTCTCTAGTTTCTGTCCCATTTCTTTATTCATTCTGTCTCTTTGTCCACACGTCTTACTGTGATAACTCATTATTGATCTTTTGTGGCTTGTCAGGGAGAATATATATTTCAGCATGTGAATGCTGGCTTACGACCTGGATGAGTTTATTGGGAATTATATGCTATCATACTATGTATGTTTTGCTTAATATGCAAATGTCCCTTTTCCCGTATTTTATATGCCATCATGAGGTGTTTGTGCAGGTCTGCTGGGTTTATATGCTGTTTTGCAGATTGCAGTGCATATGTGCTTGTGAATTCCTGCATATATGCACAGCTGTTGGATTGTGTGTTGGACTATATTTGGATTTGCAGACTACTTGGCTTACTATTTCTGAAGTGTGCAATATATATATATATACATATATATTGTGCATGATATGCGTTTTCAGCAAAAGGCATGTAACAATCCCATAATGCAATGGGCTCAACTTGACCTTCCATTTCCAATGTGACTAATAAACCAAAATCATTCCCTTCTTGACTCATTATTTGATTTGACTATAGAGTTATATAACAATAACAATGCATGATATTAAAAAAAGCCAAATAGCATTTGTTTGAAATGTTTAGTTCCACATTGTTTACACTTTCAAATGCAAAAAAGGCAACATACCATGTATTTTATACAGTACACTATACTGTAAAAAAAAATATTTTTCAAACTTCTAAATGTAGCAACTATTATTTGAGTACGTTTTACAAGAAATTACTATTTCAGTCATTTCAAAATTTCATGTTTAATTAAATGTCACATGCCTTTTCTTTGCATTTAATTAAAAATGTTGACATTTTACGCAAAATGGCAATTAAAAAATTGCATGCAATGAAAGAGTTTTGACATTTTACACAAAATTGCAATTAAAAATGGCATGCAATTATTTTTTTTTACATTTTACACAAAAGTGCAATTAAAAATTTAGACATTTTACACAAAATGACCTTTAAAAAATTTGCATGCAATTAAAACGTTGACATTTTACACAAAATTGCAAAAAAAATTGCATGCAATTAAAAAAATGTTGACATTTTATACAAAATGGCTATGAAAAAACTGCATGCAATTAACAAATGTTGACATTTTATGCAAAATGGCCTTAAAATTGGCATGCAATAAAAAAAAACTGACATTTTACACAAAATGGCCATTCAAAAATTGCATGCAATTAAAAAATGTTGACTATTTATACAAAACTGGGATAAAAACATTGCATGCAATTAAAAAAAAAAAGTTTACAGCACAAAATTAAAATTAAAAGTTTTCTCTTAACATGATAACTGGAGACCTCTTGTTGCATTAACATGCAAAGTGCTGAGGTCCATGCCTGTAGCTAAGCTATGAGGTCACCGAAGTCTGGACTCTGTACATTTTTCATGTTCAGAAATAAAATTTGTTCTCTGAATGACGAATTTGCTATTTAAAACTCCTCACATGAGTGTCTGTATGTTTAGACAGTTTGCAAGAATGTTTAGCGTCCGTGGTATGAAAATGATTGCTGTCAGATGCTGGCGGAGTGAACGAGGCTTGAGAGAGTTGTGAGTGAGGGCGCCTGCGCAGCCTCCGTGTTGCCAGATCCAGCTATTGTACGCGTCTTTGGACTAGTCTTTTCCACTTAATTTGACACTTTAGAAAGTTAACAAAGTGGGAAGTTGAAGTTTAGGGTTAGTGATATATTTATCTTATGTTATTTGCAAAGGGTTTAAAATAATTTTGGTTTATTATTATTATTATTTTTTTAAAGGTTTTTATTTGTTTTCCTAACAATATCTGGCAACATTGATCGCAAGCACTTAAAGCAGCACTATGTAACTTTTTCTGTGTTCAAAATTTGCAAAATGTATATAATGAGCGAGTACATCATGAATTCATCCTCCAAACCGCGTTTTTGTCTTATTCCGAATCACTACGGTACACTTATAATAAGTACTTATTCGCAATTGCGAGTTTATATCTCACAATTCTGAGAAAAAAAAGTCCGAATTGCGAGAAAAAAAGTCCGAATTGCGAGATATAAACTTACAATTGCGAGAAAAAAGTCAGAATTGTGAGTTTTTATCTCGCAATTGTGACTTTATATCTCGCAATTTTGACTTTATAACTCGCAATTGTGAGTTTATATCACGCAATTCTGAGAAAAAAGTCAGAATTCTGACTTTATATCTCGCAATTCTGACTTTATAACTCGCAATTGCGAGTTTATATCTCACAATTCTGTGAAAAAAAGTCAGAATTGTGAGATAAAAAGTCGCAATTACCTTTTTTTTTTTTTTTTTCAGTGGCGGAAACAGGCTTCATTATAAAAATACTCATTATATTTTGTTCATACTGTTCATACTGCGTTCATACTGTTTATAAAATACTCATTATAAACAGGCTTCACAGGCTTCAACAGATACCACATTCTGTAAGGCAAATGCAAAAAAAAATACCATGATATTACACTCAAATAAAGGTGCTTCACGATGCCATAGAAGAACCTTTTTGTCTAAATGGTTCCATAAAGAACCTTTAACATCTGAAGAACCTTTCTGTTTCACAAAAGGTTCTTTGTGGTGAAAAAAGGTTCTCCAGATTACAAAAAAAGAGGTAAGAAAGAGATGGTTCTTTAAAGAACCTTTGACTGAATGGTTCTTTGTGGAACCAAAAATGGTTCTTCTATGGCGTCGCTTGAAGAACCGTTTGAAGCACCTTTATTTTTAAGAGTGTATCTGTTAGAAACGTTATCAAAAACAGTTGCATTTAACACTAGTACACTGTTAGCGATTTCTGTAAATTACAAGGTATTTAACTGTAATATGAACTGTACTTTACTGTAAAACAGTTATACAGTTACATTTTCACAAAGTCATGCTAAAAACATTCATAAGAGCACTAGACAAAGTTATGATCTATATAGCAATGGTTATTAATGAAAACTTTAACAGTAATCTGTATTGTTGCATGAATAATAAACAACTGATAAAATTATCCACCCCTAACCTATAGTAAAGTATAAACAAATTTTGATGCAATAAATATGGTATAATTGTGGTACAAGACCTCAGACCTCATTAATTTTCAAACCCTGGCTACGGCCATGCTGAGGTCATGTGAGAGTGCATACTATTTGAAATGTTTATCGCCGTGTAATGCATTTTGTTTTGCATTTAATGCAACATTCGCCGACAGCTTTTTTGTGCATGAAATCACCCACATGCCAACAAACCAATGAGAAAGCGCAACAGTAATGGCCAGTCATAGCAATAGAGCGCAGGCAGCAAAGTGGATCTGCTCACCCGCATCCCTCCATAACTGGCACAGATTTGCAAAATTACTGTCGTTTGGCAAAGACAGTTACATACGTATTCCTAACTCTTTTTATTATCCAAGCTTTATTTTACACTGATGATCAAATGATCAAGGAATGTAATGCTAATATTTCACCAGTCCCTGAGCTCATTCTCTCAAATGGCTTGGGTGTGCAGCGTTCGCAGCTTATATGAACTAAACACCCCTGATGTACAGGCTGGTGCACAGTATACTAGTATTCCACTTCACATTGGTTTATTTGAATTAATGCAATGTACTGCGGCTGCAGAAGGTCTAAAAGCCAGATGGTTATAGTCTGACTCAAAAGCTGCATTCTGTTCAATTTCAGAGAGATTTGCTTTGCTCTTTCAGCACATTTACACATCTGTCTCTCTCTGGTGACAGTCTCACTTAGGATTTTTGGTGTGCCACTTGAAATAATCATTCATTTCTAATCAGATGCCCAGATGGCAAAGCACAGCAGATAGAACACATACACATCATCACCTGGTCATTTCACATTCATATCATGCTCATGTTTGTTTGCATATCACTGTGAGGATTCCTTTATTCCCTCACCTCTAACCCTGCTTCATTTTGCCATTTTAATTAAGGTATTATTTAACAGAATGGCGCTTTATTAAGCCGTTTCCTCTGTAATGTTGATTATTTCAGGTTTTACTAGCATTGTGGAGGAATTCTGTTCTCTCAAAGCTATAGCAAAAAGCTGCCACACACACGCACAC
>NW_015645073.1:451083-453631 GCF_001515625.1 Sinocyclocheilus rhinocerous | reverse complement strand
TAGCAAAAAGCTGCCACACACACGCACGCACACACACACACACACACACACACACACACACACACACACAATGCACACAAACATTCACTGTGCATTTCACATGGTTGAAAAAAATTACAGTCAATTATTAGAAGGTCTTTTTATGGTGAGATTAAATAAGCTTTATTGGACGAGGATTACCTACTTCCCAAATGTACTGTGAAGAATTGCTTTACCAAATCAGAGCAAAATTTGCATTTATATACATTCCCCCTCAATACTGTAACGGTTCTGGTTTCAATAATATTTTCATGGTCCAAATATAATGCTGAATTCCCTCTAAAATCCTTATGTATTTATATACAAATATATAAAAATGAATATTTTTATGTTTATGTAAAATTTAATACATGAAGTTATATATATATATATATATATATATATATACATACATACATACAGTATATATTCATATATTCACATATAGAAAAATGTATTCATCCTAAAATTATGTTTATTTCTAGGTGTAAAAAAATGTCTCAGACTTGTGAAACCCACACACATATACATTTACACATACATTATGTATTCATTTTTATATATAAATACATTTATTCACACACACACACACACATATAATGTATGTGTGGGTTTCACAAGTCTGAGACCCCACTAGGACTTTTTTTTTGTACACCTGGAAATAAACATCATTTTAGGATGAATATATTTTTAAATTTCTCACTGTTTAGTAAACATGTGAGCAATTTAATAGTGTGGATCCATAATAAATGCAGAATTCATTTACTGGGACCACTGTGGAAATATCTGCTTGAAATCTTCCATCTGAATTGATTTTTCCTTAATGAATATTTAATCTCAGCCGTATTGTTGTAATAACTTGTGTTTGAATGATCAAATGCGGGTGAAAAAGCTTAATCAGCCAGACTTGGATCAGAGGAATAACTCTACAGCTTAAGAAAAATAATTAGATACCACAAGATGTCTTTTTCTCAGGAGACGTTTGAGTTAAAGTGTATACTGTAGATATGTGGTGTAACATCTCTGAGCTTCTTTTGTGCTGTAATTACAGGCGTCTGAACCTCCAGGCCGGGGGGAACGAGATCCTCAGAGCAAAACCAACAGAAGGAAAGTTTCCTCTAATGTATGCTGCTAATGCCATATATATGGAGCAGGGATGTTTAGTATGCATTAAGGTCTTATCTAGCTCAGTGCTAATGAATTCTGAGCCGAGTATGCCTTAGGCATCCATTTCGGAGGCTGTTTAAGTGTTAAGAAAGCCGATGCCTTTCTGATCTAGAGAAGGCCTCAAATAAGACTGAAGGCAGGAGAGAGAATCTGAGTAGGTGAAGCATCATTATTGCCCTGATGATGAATCTGATCTCCCATAATGCCTCTGTCCTGCTCTTTCTGGTACATGTACGCTCACCTCTCTTTCCTTCACTCTGTTTTTTATTCCTTTTGTCTTAATAATGGTCACTTTCCACAAATAGGTTACAAAATGGGGCAGAAATTCTTAAATGAAAAAAGTTATAGTTATAATGTTACAAAAGATATCTATTCCAAGTACTGTAAATGCTGCTCATTTGAACTTTCTGTTTTGAATCATGGAAAAACAAATGTATCATGATTTTCACAAAAATGTTAAGCAACACAACTGTTTTTTTTCTTTTCTTTTTTTAAAATTGATAATAATCAGAAATGTTTCTTGAGCAGCAAATCAGCATATTAGAATGATTTCTGAAGGGTCATGTGATACTGAAGCCTGGAGTAATGATGCTGAAAATTCAGCTTTGATCACAGGAATAAATAGCATTTTGCAATATATTAAAATAGAACATTGTTATTTTAAATTAAAATAATATTTTGCAATATTACTGTTTTTTTACTGTATTTTCAATCAAATAAATGCAGCCTTGGAGAAAGGCCGAAAAAGAAAGGAAAAAAATTAAATACGACAGACCCCAAAAATATAATATAATATAATATAATATAATATAATATAATATATTTTTATTTAATAAATTAAATATCAATATTTAATTAGGATTTCATTTCAGAAAATATTTATATGAGTTGTTTTATTATTATTCATACATTTATTTAATTGTTTTCTTAATTGGAAGAAATCAGTCGGTAACTGGGTTGCACACAAACTACAAACCATTTTACAGATGTTTGATGTGTTACCTTCTTTTCATGAGTTTTGGAAATTTATAGGGGTTTTTATGTTAGATAATAGTATCAGCATATTAGAATGATTTCTGAAGGGTCATGTGATACTGAAGCCTGGAGTAATGATGCTGAAAATTCAGCTTTGATCACAGGAATAAATAGCATTTTGCAATATATTAAAATAGAACATTGTTATTTTAAATTAAAATAATATTTTGCAATATTACTGTTTTTTTACTGTATTTTCAATCAAATAAATGCAGCCTTGGAGAAAGGCCGAAAAAGAAAGGAAAAAAATTAAATACGACAGACCCCAAACATATAATATAATATAATATAATATAATATAATAATATAATAATATAATAATATAATA
>NW_015645073.1:449765-450825 GCF_001515625.1 Sinocyclocheilus rhinocerous | reverse complement strand
AATTCTTAAAAAAAAAAAAGTGCCTCTAATGATTAAAAAAGAAATTGGACACCAAAGCAACCCCTATTCATGGATAATTACATTTTCATTCTCATTATTTTTCCATTTCCCGCCTACTCGTCCCCATATCTCTGAGTCTGTTTTTTTTTTTATTCAGATCCCCTACTTTTCTCTGACATGCTCCAATTTCATATTCCTTCCCTCTTTTCCCCTTCTCTTTCATTCTCGCAGGCTGTATCTCCTGAGATCTCTCGCTCTCTCTCTCTGTAACCGATGAAAGTCACAATGACTTTGACAGCCTCGGCTTCAGAAACAGGTCTAATCTAATTTATTTGATTTTATTACGGTAATAAGCCTGGCCAGGCACTGAACCCTGTGTATATGTGTGAACTCATGCATTAGTTTTATATTCTTTATCACAGATAGATAAGGTTTATCATATTTTTTTTTCATTATGAAGTATTTAAGCCTGTCCAAATCAATGTTCAAACCCAGAGATATCTGATTTCACAGACATGAAATCTCTCTCTCTCTCTCTCTCTCTATATATATATGTTAGATATGTTAGATAGATAATATGTTAGAATTCTATATATTTTAATCACTTCATATAATAATTTTTTTTAATTAAACAATTAAAAATGTTACAATTTATTAACAATTTTTATTACATTCCATTTTTTTGTGATATTTTCAAGTGGATATAAAAACAGAATCAAATTAGTTTGTACATTTAAGGAAAATGCAACACACACACACACACACAATTACTTATTTTTTTTTAACGAATACATATAATTACAATTACATATTTTAAAATTATATTTTAAGCAATTCATATATTAATATATTAAAATATATATTTAGTTTTATGATATGATATTTTTATATATATAACGTATTTGTTCTTTAAAATTATTTATAAAATATATTATATTCTAAAAACTTATATGCACATATATACTGTAAATATATGTGAGTATATATATATATAAACACATATACATATATTTTGTGTGTGTATATATATATATATATATATATATATGTATATATTAAT
>NW_015645073.1:430577-449755 GCF_001515625.1 Sinocyclocheilus rhinocerous | reverse complement strand
TGAGTGAGGAAAAAAAAATTAACTTAAATGATTTTAGCAAATGGCTGCAATATAACAAAGAGTGAAAAATTTAAGGGGGTCTGAATACTTTCCGTACCCACTGTATATATTAATTTATTAATTTATTTTAATTTATTTATTTATTCAAAGACATTTCTTAACTAATCTAACTTTTTTAACATTCACAAGCAATTTTACATATAATGTGAAATTATGAGTGAAACAGGATAAAAACAAGATTGATTTTCATTCATCAGGGTTTGATTGGATCATAAAAAGTGGATATTATCATGCCAAAAAGGAAAGTCATTTCAAAGGTGCAACTTGTCTTTTTGATCAAATATTACGATTTCTCTGTGGAGTATTTGTGAACTGATGAATTGCAGTGACATTAAATTAGAACATATTTTGACTAAGTCTCAGTTTGCTTTGCATTTTGCTCTCTAGGATAAACAATTATATTGACGCACACTCTAAATCATCCCCAGCTTTCTCTCTTGTTATTGTGAGGAAGTTCTTGCTAATATGATTTCTCATTATGATGTTGTGGTGGGGAGGGCTGAGGCTGAGCAGGGGATTGTGGGTAATGCGCCGCGGGCTGCCGCCTCAGGCTGTGGGGTTGAGGTGTGCAGGATTGACAGAACCCAGAGCTCTGGGGTATGAATATGAGAACCGGTAAAAGAGGGCTGAGAGACTGAGATCCCAAGCAGGGATTTGGTTAGTGACCCTCTCGTTTTTATGCCTCTGGCTCTGTGTCTTTGTTGTTCTCACTCTCTCTCTCTTATTCACTCTTTCTTATACCTTTGTCAGCAAAAAGAGAGTGAGAGAAGGGGAAGGTGATGGAGAGGATTTTCTTCTGGTATTGAGTGGTCATCCATGTGTGAAATTAACAGACAGAAATCAGTGCCTCTTACATATATCAAAATATGCTTAAAAACTGACCCTTTACCACATGAAGACACACACACACACACACACACACACAAACACAAATGAGGCCCAAACCATGACCAAGGACAGATACACACATAAATACTGTGTGATATATAGGGTGAATACAGGTAAATCTGTCTGTCTGTCTGTTCTGTCTGTCTGTTCTATCGCTCCATCTATCATTCTATTGTTCCATCCATCCATTTTTTTGTTTTTTAAAAAATCTTTAAGTCAAATATCTATATATTATATATTTTCAAATATATAGTAGGTTATATAACAATGTATATATTATATATTTTTGTTCATTTGTATATAAACATTTTATTTGTGTGTATATGTATTAGTTTTATATAAATATAATATTATTTACTGTATTTATAGTTTTTAAAAAACCAATACATATCTTGTTTTTTATATAATAAAAAAATGCATTATAATATGTATATATATATATGTATATATTTGACATATTTAATGTGCAGATTTTAAAATCTAATTGTACAATTATAATTATTTTGCTATAATTACATTTTTAAAAATGTATTATAAATAGATATTATTTTTTGTAATATTAAACAGATTTTGTTTTTAGTTTTTTTTTTGTTTTTTTGTAGCACTTTGGGGTTTTGTTGAAATATAAAGTGCATTATAAATAAAATGTATTATTATTATTATTATTATAGATTAAAAAGGAGTGTGTTGCAAACAGTATGTATCAATCACAAAAAACACATTAATATCATTTACATATTAATTATATTTACTTATACACAAACTATATAACTATATAGTTTGATCTAAGCGAGTAAAGGGAGGATTTGCTCTAACTATGTGCGCCTGTGATGGTGACCGGTTGCTAGGGCCATGATATGGTCGTCATGGAAACGGCTGGAATGACAAATTCACATTGAGAAATATCTCGCTTCTTAAGACCAGAGAGTTTTAAAGCACAGAAAAATTTAGTTCAGAACCGAGGGCCAAATTTGTTGCCTGCTCTGCATGCCCTTGATAGTGTGAGCTCTAAAAATCCCTGAACCTGAAACTTTTGTGCATGATCAGCATCATTTTTTTATGTTCTCTACAGCTTCTCTCTCTCTTTCCCACTCGTTTTCTTTTCCATCAGTCTGTTTTGTTTGCTGGAGCTGGACGTGAATAACCTTCGCATTCTCATTAATCAGAGACTAAGCGTCGAGTCGTTGTCTAATAGAAGTGCACTGACGCTGATTGGTGTATTGCTTTTTCACAGCGGGGAGAAAATAACCATCTATTAAATATTAATCTCTTTCCAATCCAGCTCATAAGACTGAAAACTCCTTCTCCAGCTGCACTTCGATTACGAGAGTCACACGCAGACACACATTTTTATAGCTGTCTCCATGTCAAGGATGGAGAGGCCAGTGCAGACGTTCATGGTCTGGTAACATGAAACTGTCAGAACGTGTGTTTAAAACACACACACACTTCAGGAACAGACAGACGTGTGATTGTCTCTGTGGATGGCCTGTGAAAGTCATTAGATATTTTACACCATCTCTTTGTGATCTCAGAGACCCCCACCTTAAAAAAAAAACACAAACCCAAGGTCTCACTCCACTAAGAATAAGCTGACCATTACATCAGCCTGATGCCTGTTAACCAGTGACTACATGGAGTTTAACACTTAGCATATTGCTTACTGCACAGAATGTAGTAACCTACACACTATTTTATTTATTTATTTTATTTTATTTTTAAGTAGTATTATGTGAAACATTCGATGTGTCAAACAGTACGATGCAACACTGTTGTCTAGATATCATTAAACAGATTTTGCATTGCTAAGCTATTTTGCTTTTTAAATCCAATTTAGTGTAACAAATAATAAGATTAGAAAATGGAAAAACAATGTTAAACTGGAAATGAAAGACTGAATCAAACACATTGCAGTGTTAAAAGCAGTACCTGGTGACACTTTATGCAGGTTACATAGTTGTGTGAAGGTGTGAAGAGTTTTTTATGAAAAAGTCACTTAAAGGGGTCATATGATGCAATTTCAATTTTTCCTTTCTCTTTGGAATGTTACAAGCTCTTGGTGCATAAAGAAGATCTGTAAAGTTGCAAAGACTAAAGTCTCAAATCCATATATATTCTTTATAAGTCTCACGCTTGAGGTATTCGGCCAATCACAATGCACTGGATAGCTGGCCAATCAGAGCTTTTCAGACAGATGAGCTTTGTAAAAATCGACAAAGGCGGGGCATAGAGGAGAAACAGTAATGTACAGTATGTGGAAAATAATATATAGCGCATATCTATATATATCTATATATAGAAAATTATATATATAGAGCATATCTGTCTTTATGAGTCATTGAACAATTGAACTGAATCGTTCAAAAACTGAATCATTCGGGGTGAAACAAGGGACTGTCTTTATGAGTGATTAATTAAATAATTCATTCAACCGTTTTATTTATTTATTTATTTTTTTATCGCAGAATTACATACATGAACAGGGAAATGACAATCATGTGTAAAATATGAATTACATAGGGAAAATGTGAAAAAACACGTATACAAAAAATATACATATAGAAGAAAAGCATAATATTAAAATTAAATCATATTTTTAAATAAATTCCTAATTCTAGCATTTTTTGTTATTGTGTATAAAGCTGAGGGATGAAATAGGAGAGCTGAATCCAAGAAGGGAAGTTTTTGTTTGTGAATGAAAAAATAGGCATACGATATAATAAAGAAGTTGGCAACATATGCAAGGCGTCAACCAATTTGTTTTCCAAAAGTCTGATTCATTCTGCAACGTATCTGGTTTATGAACGAGTCATTGAATCATTCTACCGATTCCAGAACGCGGATTTATTCAAAAGCGAAACTCCACTACTGTGCGTTGCTCTGAGACGCAGCGGCAATCAGCTTCATTCGAAAACTATGCTATTACTAACAGTATATGAGATAGTAACAATAACTTTAGCATGCAGAATTAAAATTAACGACAGCTATGCATGCTTGCAGAGTAAACACTTCTGTTGATTATAACGGCAGTGATTAGGGGTGCAACGGTTCTCGGTAAAAAAAATCGAACCGTACCGTTTATGCCGTCATCACGTGTTGATAGCGCAGGTGAGACCAGAACAGCGCACGTTGCTATCTGTGTTTAAACTAAACTCATTTAAGCCTTGCCAGTTTAAATATTAAAGAGCCAGAAGACACGAACTCGCTCGCGCAGTGAGAAGATCTGTGTGTGCGCTCATCCGAAGTGCGTGAACCCGCGTCTCAGAACACTCGCAGATATTAAGTTCTCTGGGAAGTATTGTGTTTGAATGGACAAGTTCACACAAAAATTATGTCAAAATGCCCGTCTTGGTGAGTATCCTAGCAGACAAAGTCGGCTGAACGTACAGTATCAGTGCACTGGATCAGTGTGTTCTCTTAAAGTGACAGCACTTTCTTAATGTTAATCAAACAGCAACAACACGGAAATCTCTCACTGCTCTTGATTGAATAACTTTTGTAACTTTAATAAGGATTAATCTTTAATTTATACAGTCAAATATGCAATGTAGTTTTACATTTGATTACTTTATTCAATTTCTGTACCTAAAAACTATGTTAGACCTACCTAAAAAAAACTAAAAAAGCACTGTTTATTTTATTTGTATCTTTTTTCACTGTTTATTTATTTGTGCTGTTGCTTGTAGTTAGATTGTTTGTTCTTATTTTCTTTATTTTTATTTGACAATATAGTTTTTTCCCTAAACATAGCACATACCGAACCGTACCGAAACCGTGACTCTAAAACCGTGATACAAACCGAACCGTGTGTAAGTTGAACCGTTGCACCCCTAGCAGTGATGTAGTGTTCCCACGCGCTGCTGGTTTGAACTGTAGACAGTGGTGTTTGGTGATTTGACGCTAACTCCCTGCTGCAGCTCCCGCGGTCTTGCCTGTTCTGATCAGCATCCTATTTACTGAAAAAAATATATATACGTGAAAAACAAAATATCTCGCAAGACTCGCACCTGCCATGAAGCCTTTCTGGTTGAAGAGAAAGCAACGTTGAACTTCAGAGAAAGAAGAGGTGGAGAATGAGAGAGAGCGGGACCCCTGCAGAAACACAGCGTGTTTGAGAAAACTGCCTCATTAAAGACTCATGATAGCTCATGTAAAGTACCCTTTTCAGATATTTACCATGGTAACTATAGTTTCCACCAAAAAGTTGTTGTTTCCACTGCCCCCACAAAAATGACATTTCTGTCTTGCTATGACTTTCATAGAACTATGTGCTTACCATGGTATTATGGTGGTAAAGTGATGATATCAGATGGCAATTTCAGGGTATGAAATTTTCATGAATGATTGACTATTGTATTCTTTCAAGTAACTTGCCATTTCAGTGCCATATATGAATTTGCACAATGGTATTTATTGAAATACCTTACTGGCATCACTGAAAATGACTTTAAAACTTTATTTTCCTGTTGTTCATAAAGAATTCATTATCATGATGAAAGCATAATCTGATGATCTTGTTCAATCAATGAGAAAGCACTTATCATTTGGAGATGTTGTGAAGACCGAACACAAGTTTTAATGTTTTAAAGTATCCATGACCCAAAATGTGGCAATAAACAAATTAGGAACATATTACATTAAAAGAGATGGATTACTCTCTGAGGAGAATTAATTTGGAACACAATAATAGAAAATATCAATTGGAAAAGGGCATGACTTCTATCAGACAAATAGATGTTTTTTCCATTAAAGGAAGATAATCTTAGATTGTTATATAAAATACGTCCCATTTAATGATAAAACTTCTGTAATCAGAAATGATAACTTGCCGTAAGATGAATCTAGAGAGTTTGAGCATTACCTTGAAATCCCATCATAAGTTTGCCTAAACATTATGTGATGTAATACTATACTTTATATACACTACTGATCAAAAGTTTGGGGTTGGTAAGATTTTAATGTTTTTGAAAGACGTCTCTAATGTTCACCAAGGTTACATTTATTTGATGGAAATATGATAAAAACGGTAATATTGTGAAATATTTTTACGGTTTAAAAAAACTGTTTTCTATTTTGAATATATTTAAAAATGTAATTTATTCCTGTGATGTAATTTGCTGAATTTTCAGCATCATTACTCCAGTCTTCAGTGTCACATGATCCTTCAGAAACCATTCTAATATGCTGATTTGATGCTCAAGAAACATTTCTAATCATTATAAATTTTGAAGACAGTTGTGCTGCTCAATATTTTTGTGGAAACCGTTATACATTTCAGGATTTTTTGATGAATAGAAAGTTCAAAATAACAGCATTTATTTGAAAAAGTGATCTATTGTGACATAAACGTTTTTGTTTATGTATCCTTGCTGAATAGAAGTATTAATTAAAAAAATAATAAAATCTTATTGACCCCAAACTTTCATATGATGCACATGTAGTCAAAATTATGATTTGGCTGAATAGAAAAAAAAGCTTTCTGAATGTCTTGTTTACAGAAAGTCGAACTTTTAAATGCAGATGCAAAAGTCATGTTTTATAGTTTTTATTCATGGATTTAAGGATGAAGGTTTTTTATGTTAAGTGCATGTTGACGTGTGTAATATGATTGGTTTCCACCAAGTGATGAATAAATTTGCATCAAAATACTGTAGAGATTGTTTGGACGCACAACTTTTGACATCAAAAACAAAATATTTTTTTCCTAGCCTTTTAAAAATTGCTAAGCCCATTTATTTTGCTATCATATTGATGCCCGATTATACTAGATTATACATGATTATTATTTGCATTTAGCATTGTTTTTGCCTTCAGTCCACAAACCATTTCGAGTTGTGGCCAGTGTTAATTTTGACAGCAAATTTTGATTTAGTTTTAGTCATAGTGTTTTGACTAAAATGCCATTTAGTTTTAGTCATATTTTAGTCATCTGAAATGTTTTTAGTTTTAGTCAACTAAATCTACAGTAAATTAAATAAAACCACTTCTCATAAAGAACAAGAACATGGTCTTCTTTTTAATGAAATACCAATGGTTATATAGGCTAATTATGCATTCTGTATAGCAACTTGTTTACCATATTCTTCATTATTTCAAGCAGACATATTTATTTCTATAAATAAATTTAGATTAATCTTTAGGGCTACTAAAGTTTTTCAGTCAAAAGCAGTGCGTGATTTTCTGTCTTTTGTTGCTTGATTAACATCAATGACTCCTAAATTAGGCTGCTATCCCTTTAAAACTGAATGCACAGCTGCAATGATGTATTTTTGTATGTATTTGTATATATACATCTGTATATAGAAAAATACAGCTTCCTTTGATAAATGATACGATACGTCAATTATTGAAACAAAGAGATTATGCCTTAAAGACTTTGCTTAAAACTAGACATGAAATAGACTTGCAGTTGTTTAAAGGACTAAGAAATCGAGTAATTAAGGATTTTCGGACTTCAAAATCAAATTATTACATTCACATATTATCTGAAGCTAAGGGAAATGGTAATATAATATGGAAACAAATTAACAGTTTAATAAAACCAAAAAGTAAAGTTCAGGATAAATATATTCTTAAAGTTGGAGATGAACTTGTTCATGACTCAAAAAGAATTGCAAATATATTTAATGATTTTTTTATTCAATCAGTAAAAGATCTTGCATCTAATTTTTCAAACGTTGAAGTTGAGGGGCAGTACTTAGTGAATGAAGATGCCAATCAATTTGAGAATATAGAGGATGATGTTAAATTATTTGAAATTCAGGAAGTGGATCAATCTGTAATTATGAGAATTATTAATGAATTAAATACTACATATTCTAAAGATATATATATAATCTTGACACTGCCTTTTTTTTAAAAATGGAAGTGTTTTAGTTAAGCCCCTTACCCATCTTATTAATCTTTTTATCAGAACTGGGCAATTCCCTGATAGTTGGAAAAAAGCATTGGTAAAGCCTATTTTCAAATCAATCTTGGTTGATACATCAACAAACCTGTAGTCATGTTTAGTGTACTTGTATTATAAATTTGTGTACTACTTGTTTATTGTAATTGTAATTTATAAAAGCCCTCCTAGGGACAAGTGTTGCAAATTAGCTTCGGCTACAAGCACTATGGTACATGCATGGGATGATTTGTTTTTTCATTTTCATCTATGTTTATTGTATCTGTCCCTAACAAATAAAACATTAATAATAATAATAATGGATGCAATGTAATGATGCACGTCTGAACGTTTTATGCGACGTGCGGCAAGTGTATGTTAGCTTATGTCCCGCTGGTTCATATGTACGCATCTAACCTCCGAACCACGCAGCAGATTTGATCTGAATGAATCTCATCCCAAATAGTCCCTCCTTAACATTTTCGTCTCGTTTTTATTCGTTAACGAAAATGTCAATAGATTTACGTCATAGTTTTTGTCATTCAAAAAGAGTTTTAGTTCGTTATCATCTCGTTGTCATCGGCGAAAAAAATGCCGTTGACGAAAATTATGACGAAAATTATTCGTCGACTAAATTAACACTGGTTGTGGCCTGCTGTCACAGAGTGAAATCTGAGAGAAATGTTGCCTCTGTGGGCTCATCTGTGATTAGTAAATATTGGTCATGAAAGTGCTGGTAAAAGAAGGGATGAGGGTTTGATTTGATGTCACCCCTGCAGCTCGCACGCAGCGCCACGAGCTCCTCTGGCCTACATGGTGGTTAATGCATTCCCTCTGCTTATGCGTGAGTTTTTAATTCAGCTTTAATTAAGAACGACGGTCTGAGAGGGGGTTCGGGTGGAGGAAAGGAGAGTTAGCAATCTGGGATGAAAGAGAGCTGGAGAAGGAGGCAGATCAAAAGGATAAATGGTTTAAAAATGATGTCGATTTTTTGCTGAGAGCTGCGTTTTTCTGCTCTGCTAATACAAACAGAAATGAAACAAAGTTTAAATCATAAACACGTTTTAGAACTCGCTCGCTTTCGCTGTCTCATAATTTCCTCATTTATACACACAAACTGTGACAGTCGTAAACATTTGAACATATGATCCAATTTTCTTGCATGTTGTGTCATTATTGAGCAATTTATTAATGCTAAAGTGTGTGATTTCTGCTAAACTAGTGTTTTCAAGCAGGTCTTCCATTGCTCAGACAAACCGATAATCCCGCCACCATTTTTTTTTTTTGTATATTTTTCATGATTCACTCAGTGATTAAGTGGATCCACAAAAACACACACACAAAAGTCTGGTTGAAATGTAATTTTCAAGCATGACTGCAGAAAAATCAAAACGTCCAATTTCCTGCCCGGCAAAAACAAGCAGCAGAAATGTTTTTACTTATTTATGGGTTATATATAGTTCATATCTTTTCTTATTGTGACATGTGTGGGTGTTCTGAGTTATCACCATGGAGAGAACGTTTGCATGACAACTGTCACCAGGACGATGCAGCATAGCATTGACCAATCCCACAATCCCACACTTCATACATTTATAATGTGAGACTGGGATTGAACAGTCCAGATATAAACTTGACTCCATGTCAGGCTTCACGAGACCTGAGGCATCTTAAAGGAATAATTCGCCCAAAAATGAAAATTTGCTGAACATTTTCTCACCCTCAGGACATCCAAGATGTGGATGAATTTGTTTCTTCATGGGAACAGATTTGGAGAAATGTAGCGTTACATCACTTGCTCACCAGTGAATCCTCTGCAGTGAATGGGTGCCGTCAGAATAAGAGTCTAAAGAGCTGATAAAAACATTACAATAATCTACACGACTCCAGTCCATCAATTAACATCCTGTGAAGTAAAAAGCTGCATGTCTGTAAGAAACAAATCCATCACTAAGACGTTTTTTAATTAAAACTCTTGCTTCTGGGCGAAATATGAGTTCATAATCCATAATAATGTTTCCTCCAGTGGAAACGTCCATCCTCTGTTGTCCACTTAAATAAAAATCCTCCCACATATTTGTTTAGAACCGTTTGGGACTGTTTTTGCTTGTGCTTGATCTGTGCATATTTCTCTCCTGATTCAGACTTCTTCACTGGAGAATGTAACATTATGAATAGAGAACTCATATTTTAGCAGGAAGCAACGGTTTGAAGTTAAAATGTCTTGATGATGGATTTGTTTCTTACAAACATGCAGCTTGTGGATTACTTACATTACTTGTGGATTATTGTGATGTTTTTTTGTCAGCTGTTTGGACTCTCACTCTGACGGCACCCATTCACTGCAGAGGATCCGTTGGTGAGCAAGTGATGTAGTGCTAAATTTCTCCAAATCTGATGAAGAAACAAACTCATCTACATCTAAATCTGAGAGTGAGTATATTTTCATCAAATTTTCATTTTGATGTGAACTATTCCTTAGCAAACTTGTTGGTTGTTCCTACCTTGTACTTCATAAAAAATGATTCGGTTACACGTTCAAATTCTGCCCATTTTTAGTTATTCTAGACAGCAGTTCACGTCATTTCAAACTGTCTTCTGTAGAACACAAAAGGAAATTTTTGCCTAATTATTCAATTCATTTATTCAGCAAATTCCTTTAAGGCATCATTTATGCTAAAGAAGGTCAAGAACAAATATAAATAAACTATTGAAAATTGGAGTTGAATTGGAGTCAGTGATGAATGAAAACTGGTTTTCAGAGGCTAGACACAAACAAAACCATCACTTGAGGATTCACTCTTTCCTTGTCTGAAAACTCCAATACAGTGTCAGCCGTGAGAAATATCATCAGAGCAAAGCAAGAAAAAAGCTGAAGTATTGAGTGTGTTTGTCTGACGCTTGACCCTGCTTTAAACCTTCACATAATAATTAACTTTTTATTGGGAAAAACAGCTCTCGCCTTCTGAATAAGCAACTACTGAAAAAGATTAAAAGAATATGAAAAATAAAGAAAAAGACCTGGACTAAACTGAAATCAATTTCTATCTCTGGAGCAGACAAAATTATTTAGGCAAATGAATCAAAAATCTCCTCTCAGTAAAATCTTATTGACTGCTAGTCAATCAAATCCTGATTTAAATTAAACAAGCTGCTTTACAATGAACCGACAAGACTGTGCTGAATAAATGCACCTAACAAGGGTATGTTTAAAAGGGTCATATAATGAAATATTGCACGTGTCTTGTCACAAGTGTATGAGAACATTAACATACAAGCAGCCATTAATGATCAGCCTATTAGTGGTTTAGCAATTCTGTTCACTCAGTCACAGTGAGGTAATGGTTACCCAGCATGCTTTGCGGCCGGGGTCAGATCAGAGCAAGGCTGATTACTCGCGATGACGTGTCTGAAACTGGTTTAGGGTCTTCATAGCCAGTTGTAGAAATACATTTTGCTGTAATATGGATTGTTATCAGTGTTTAAGTATTATTTATATACTAATATAGTATTTATTAATATTCAGAATTAGCTTTTATTTTTATATTTTTTATTTTCATTTGAAGTTTTAATAATTTATGCTCTTGTCATTTTTATTAGTTTTTGTGATTTTAATATTTATTTTTGTTTCAGTTTTACTTTTAGCAATTGTTGTATTTCAGTTTATTTTAGCATTATTTATATACTAATGTAGTATTTATTAATATTTTGAATTAGCTTCTTTTTTAATATTTTCTGGGTTTTTTTCATTTAAATTTGAGTATTTTTATGTGATTTTGTCATTATTATTAGTTTTTGTAATACTATGTTAATGTTAAACATTTATTTAGTTTTGATTTATTTTGATTCAGTTTAAGTAATTGTAGTGCTTCGACTTAAACTTAATTTTATTTAATGTTGTAAGTGTTTATTTTAGTATTATTTATACACTGTTATAGTATTTATTAATGTTTTGAATTAGCTTCTTTTTTAATATATTTAGTTTTCATTTTAATTAAAGTTTTAGTCATTTTGTTTTGTCCTTTTATCTTGTCTTTTTTTTATTATTATTATTTAACTTCAACTTCAATTTTTATTTCAGTTAGTTGCCAGGGCAGCTTTTCTTATTTATTAAGTTTTTCATCTAATATTTATATTTAATTTAGTTTTATTTCTTTTTATTTCAGTTTCATTTCAAGTAACGAAAACTATTTTTAATAGTTCTAGTTTTAGTTAACAAAACTGATTGTATGTTCTCCAAACCTGTAGAACTTACTTTCTGCAGGAGTCATACAGGGTTGGAATAACATGGGGATGAATAAATGAAGACAGAATTGTAATTTTTAGCTGAACTGTTCCTTTAACCTCATGCAATCTAATGCAGGCTTTGCAAAGAGGCACAACTGTACACTGTAAAAAAAATTTGTGATTTTAACAGTAAAAGACTGTAAAAATGCTACAATAAAAACCTGTTAATTGGTTATCAGTAAGTTTCCATACTATATAAGGTGAATAACTGTAATTATATTTAATGTAATTTTACAGTAAAATACTGTTAAATTACGGTTTTTGGAAGTGAAAAAGAAAAGGTCATTGTATAATTTACAGTGAAAAACTGTAAATTGACACTCCCAGAATTCCCTGCATGACACTTCATATTTTATGTATTTTTTTGTTGAAATAACATGTTTCTTCTTAGTTTTTCCTTATCAGTTGTGTACATTAGTGTTTTATCATATATATATATATTAGTATTTCCCCTCTCTGAGCTTTGATACATCATGTGACTTTCTCACCACCACCTGTTTTTGGTGGTTATCAGTATTACAATTGTTGAAAACAGATATTAGTACTTCAATATGCTGGTTTATTAACATTACATCATTTAATGAAATACGTTTTTTTATTGTGAATTTAAGTTAAGTCTGTAAAACCTAAAATGTTTCTACCATATTTTTAACGGTGAAGGTCTGGCAACCACAGCTGCCGGTATTTTACCGTAAATGTCACAGATTTTTTTTTTACAGTGTACTGTACCTAATAGTCACTTCATCCTGCAAAAAATCGCTGTACGAATAGCAAGAACTGCTAGTTTTGAATCCAAAAGGTCAGTGAGAGGGTAAAAAATGGTCATGTGAAACCAAATTATGACTTTTTTGCACAAGAAACTAACTCCAAAGAAAAACAAAGTGCTAACATCAAGATCCCTTTAAAGATTCTGATATTTGTAGAACCACACAGTCACGCCATTAATAGAGCTTAAATTGGTCAGGAGATTTCTTATCCAGACAGGCCTCTGACAAAGACACACGAGGCATATGGTGAAGCGACATCAAGCATCTCGCTGATTAGTTCGCATCTCTACCGAATCAAATCAAACAAATCCACACTCTTGCCAAACATATGTGAAGCCGAGGGGAAAAAAACAAATGAAAAAGATTTCTCTCCGAACCCGAACGCTGTCATAGATCATTTAACTGCTCTTTTCCGAAGCAAAGCACTTTGGGAAGGTGACTTCAATCCCCTCTTCATAAAGGTGACTTAAAATTCTAAACTCACTTTCTCCGCGTCTCGACTCCGAACACCGTCATAGATCATTTTCCATTTCGTAGCTCACATTTCTGTTCGCCGCTTAGGAAAATAAATAAAAAGGAGGAAAACGGGAAACTGTTGGACTGGTTTGAGCAGTTCCTGCACACACGCACACACACACACACACACAGTCACACACATATGGGCAGTAGTTATAAATTGACACATTACCAGTTTGCCTTGATTTATTCATGAACAGCTTTTCTGTTTTTTTCCCCCTTTTTATTCAAAATAGCAAGATTGAGTCGCTGTTGCTCTTAACAGAAATAAGATTACAGTCTTGCTCACACTTCTATTGAAAATATACACTCGCAGGAATGTTTGAATTAATGTAATGCTAGGTGCAATGGCGAGTGTTTGACAGTGTCTCTCTTTCTCTGCAGTGCTCAGTTATTAATGGCACGATGTGCCATATTGATCGTCTGGAAACGTCTGTCGCTCTTTTGAAACGGTTACACAAGGTTCATGTGCTGTAGATTGCTAGATAGATGCCGTATTCATTATTTGAGTGTGAGTGTGTATTTGTGCAGTGGGTAGACTTGAGTTCCTGCTGTATTGAGCTGCTGAATCATAGGTGACGATGATGATGATTGTGGATATATATCTTACTGCATTCCTCTAACGGCGTTTCAGTCTGATGGCATCCTACCCTCACATATACACTTAAAGAAATAGTTCAGACAAAAATTTTAAAGTAATCTTGTACTCACTCTCATGTCATTGCAAACTTCAAATATGATTTTCTGAGCGGAACACCAACAAAGAAAGGTTGAAGAACTGACCACTTTTTTCCCTATATACAGTATTGCTCAAACGTTTGGTGTCAGTCAGGGTTTTTTCAAATAAATTAATCATTTTAATCAGCAAGAATGCATTAAATTGATCAAGTGACAACAAAGACATGTATAATGTAACAAAAGATTTCAATTTCGTTTGAACTTTCTATTAATCAAGGAATCCAGAAAAAAAATCCCTGCAGAGAAAAAAAAAAAAAACTAGCATAAGCTGGTTGGCTGGCTTTAGCTGGTTTTAGAGAGGTTTTGATCACTTCTCTGTCTGAACAGGCTGGTCTTAGCTGGCCAGATTGGGAGACCAGCTTAAACCAGCTAAGACCAGCCAACCAGCAAAGGGTTTATTTTATTTTATTTTATTTTATTTTATTTTATTTTATTTTATTTTATTTTATTTTATTTTATTTTATTTTATTTTATTTTATTTTATTTTATTTTATTTTATTTTATTTTATTTTATTTTATTTTATTTTATTTTATTTTATTTTATTTTATTTTATTTTATTTTATTTTATTTTTTTATTTATTTTATTTTATTTTATTTTATTTTATATATATATTTATTTATTTTATTTTTTTTGGCAGGGTGTATCATGGTTTCCACAAAAGTTTTAAGCAGCACAACTGATTTCATCACAGGAATAAATTACACTTTAAAATATATTCACAAACAAAACATGTATTTAAATTGCAATAATATTTCAAAAATTTTCTATTTTTACCATATTTTTGAACACATAAATGCAACTTTGGTCAGCGTTTTCAGAAACACAGTGTAAGTAAGCAGGGTCCCAAGCTTTTGAGGACCAAAACAACCAAAAAAGCATCATAAAAGTTTCATAAATGCAGTCCAAATGACTGATGCAGTTGTTTTGTGCGAGAAACGGACTGAAATTTAAGTCATTAGTCACTGAGAAACAGCTTGTGACCTCTGGCGACCCTCACAACCCACAGCGGATCTTCCTCCGTCATATGCATCATAAATGCAAATTATACAAACTGTTGCCTACTGTAATTTCTTGATGTATGGGTGTTTTTTCAACTATGAGCATTTTGAGCCCTGTGCACTTTAAAGAGGATCAACTCTGAAAACACGCTTTCACACTCTCACTAGTTTATTCATTTCGCCCACTAGCATTGCCCAACAGTGTACAGACAGTTTTAAAACATTTTAAATCAATTTTTTATTCCTTTTTATTGTTGTTTTTAAATCGTATGTACCTTTATTGGTTATTCTTTATCACTTTTATGATCTACAGACTTACTGTAGATAACAGGAGAATTCAAGCATTTTTGTAATTTAATGTAATTTCTGCCACATCTCAAATGATGTACTGTATTCTTTGATAGAAATTAAATTAAAAAAAAATTTTGGACTATAATGCCAGATGAATTTGTTTTGCTAAGGCTAATTTTATAGCTACACTCAGAAAAAAAGGTACAAAGCCATCACTGGTGGTGGTACCTTAAGGTACAAGAGCTAAAACATACATCTTTGTAATGTATCTACCCCTAAACGGTACACTTTAGTATCTTAAAGGTACATATTAGCACTTTAAAAGTACATAGAAGTACATAAAAGTACATTTAAAGTTTTTTAAGCCAGTTTTGTACCTTTTTTTTTATAAGAGTGTATCATTTTGTGTATCTTAAATGCACAAAATGTAATAATATTTGCACACTTTTTTTGCATAATTACAGCCAGAATGGAAATTATACACAATTAAATGTTTTTATTTTAGTATATATATTTTTTTATATACTGAAGCAGCTGCAGGAACTTATGACAAAGAGTGGTCATTGTGTGCATGTGACAACAATATCAAAAATTATTTACAAATGTGGCTTGTATGGGAGGGATGCAAGAAAAAAGCTACTCCTCAAGAAAGGCCACATGCAGTCACGACTGAGCTTTGCCAAAACGCACCTCGAAGAGTAGAGACAAATCCCAACAGACTAAAGGCTGTAATTAAAGCAAAAGGTTATATATAAATAAATAAAATAAAAACAGTGCACATTTCATTGATATATTATAAGATTTTTGTAGTTTTGTTCACTTGGCTGTTTCCTTATAAAGGTCCAGAAATTTGTCAAGTTTTTTTCGTCAGGGGTCTTTTTTAATTATATGATGTCATTACGTTGCTGTCTTGCCGCCAGACAATCGCTGCATTGCTGATCGTAGTTTAGAGTATCGATAGATCTGGGGAACGCGAGAACGCGCAGTAATCTTAGACAACTTAATCCAGATTGGTTTGAAGAACCAAATTAGCCAGAGATCAGTTATCACGATTAGAAGATCTGGCATCTTTCAAATCATCTCAGATGTATTAAGCGAGATACGAAGAACGGGCCCCAAGACTGTTTTAACATGACCTTTATATAACAACAACAACACAACGATAACATTCTCTGTTAGGTTTGAATAAAAAGCAGCCTCTGGAACAAGTCACAAGCTTCACGTATGTCTTTCTATACAGATGCCGTGTTCATTATGTGAGTGTGTCTCAGACTGTGCTGTGGGCAAACTGAGTTCCTGCTGTATTGAGCTGCTGTATCATAGGTGACGCTGATGATGATTGTGGCGATATATCTTACTGTCTGTCTGCTGACTTCACAACTCTTGCAACAGCCTTTCACTATGATGGAATCTCACTCACATACACACAGGGATGCAGCACACGTAAAGGAATAGTTCACCAAAAAATGAAATTTGCTGAAAATGTACTCACACTCAGGCCATCCGAGATGTAGATGAGTTTGTTTCTTCATCAAAACAGATTTGGAGAAAAGTAGCATTGCGTCACTTGCTCACCAGTGGATCCTCTGCAGTGAATGGGTGCCGTCAGAATGAGAGTCCAAACAGCTGATAAAAACATCACAATAATCCACACCACTCCAGTCCATCAGTTAACATCTTGTGAAGTGAAAAGCTGTGTGATTTAAAAAAAAAATTGTAACTTTAAACTGTTGCTTCCCGTTAAAGTCCATAATCCATAATAACACTTGCTCCAGTGTTGTGCTGTTATATCAAAATCCACTGACATTTGTTTAGAGCTGTTTTGGACTGTTTTTGCTTGTAAATGGTGCTTGATCTGTGCATATTTCTCTCCTGATTCAGATGAGACGACTTTTTAACTGGAGAAAACCATATAAAATAGAAGACAATATAAAATATAATATAAACAAATGAATAAATAAATACATTTAAAAATCTTGCCCACACAAAACTTGTGATTCTTTTCAACAAGGCCTTATTTTATGTATTTTTAAACAATGTGTTTATGAAGTGGAGGGATTAAAACTTAATATCCAGCTCCTGGGCTTTGACTAGACCAGGAACATATTAAAAGAATCTGCAGGGAAAATAATTGTATAATTTCAAAATGACTCTTATTATTTTTTTTTACATATACAGCACTGGGGGCTCTGGGACCCCAAACACAAAGGCAGTAAAGTCAATTACAGTTAGTTGAGGTTTTTTTTTCTCTGTCTCTCTCTCGCTCTGTTTAGGTTTGAAAAAAATCGATAGATGTCCAAAGGCACTAACCTATCAAACATGTGCTTTCATACATATGATAACTATAAACTTTCAGAAGGTTAGGCAAATTTATCAAAATAAGCAATTACTGTCACATCACGCACATGCAGGGTCAGTGTAGAAAATCTGTTTGAATCAAATATGAGTGTTTTTTTAAACTTCACATTGAATTCCGCTCACACTGCATTGCATCTGTATGTGTGTTTGTTCTGAAGCGGGAGGAGTGAGTCATTTGTCGCAGTCCCTGTTGCATCCCTGAGCGCGTGTGTTTGTGTTTCCGAACACCCTTAACAATTGGCCTCTATCTTCCTGCAGTCGATTAGAATCTTAATGTGTCGTAATATTATTTGCTCAGATCAGTTCATTTCCCTGAGGTCTCTGCAATGAGAGCTGCGGTGGACCGACCGAGTCAGTTTGATTCATTCATTTGGTCAGTGTCAAACTTGTTTTCCGAACTCAGGCGTGGATCATCAAGTCTGCATGGAAATTGAATCTAGTATGATTTGCAGTTAGCATGAATAACAGTTCTGTAGCTCAAACTGTAGGATACACCGCTAGCAACTCCAAGGTCATGGGTTTGAATCCCATTTGAATGCAATATGAGTCAATTCACAGTAAGTAACTCGCTACTGGTGATAATGACAGAGAGATGCAAATATAAATATATATAAATGTATGCAATGTTTGAATTAATATCAATAAATCTATGGAAAATTATGCAATAAATATAAATTATTAAAACAAAATGTTAATTATAAAATATTGATTATATATGTAATATATAAATATATTTTACAGTTAAATTAAATACAATAAAATTGTTAAACCATTTCCAATCTTTTACTGTATAAGGTAACTTACAGTTCACACATTAACCATTTTTACTGTAGCATTTTTACAGTATTTTCTATAAAAAATTTAAATTGTACAGTGGTAAACACCTGCTGGAATCAAATAAAACAAGCCCAAAATGTGACTTAAAAACACATATATACAGTAAAATGTTAAACCATTTACAATGTTAAGCCCCGTTCACACTAGCAGCGACTTTTGTCGCTGGGGCTGGCGATGAGGTTGCTAGTGGGCGTTCTCAATACTGGTTGCCTTGACAGCGAATCAGGTTTCTTGCCGCTAAGTACAAACATTTTGGAGGCAAAAGACTAAATATAATCTAAATCTAAATTAAATCCGTACATACAAACAAAAATGAATGAGAAACAGAGCCTACTTTCTTCCATTGCGTATGTTTATCTACGGCGCTGAGAGGAGAACGATCACATGAGCTCTACCGTCTTCTTTCCTATTGGCTGTCGCTCCCGAAAGTCGCTCTTCATTTGCATAAAGTTGAAGGATTCTGAACTTTGTCGCGTCACTGGACACACCCCATCCGGTCGCCAACGGTCGCTGTCTCTTGCTATCGCCCGTGTCGCCGGAAACCGCCAGC
>NW_015645073.1:428563-429867 GCF_001515625.1 Sinocyclocheilus rhinocerous | reverse complement strand
TTTTGCATAAAGTTGAAGGATTCTGAACTTTGTCGCGTCGCTAGACACGCCCCATCCGGTCGCCAACGCCCGCTGTCGCTCGTGTCGCCCGAAATCGCCAGCTCTCCATTGAAATGAATAGGATTGTGTCGCTTTGCTGTTGCGTGTCGCTTGTAGTGTGAACGGGGCTATAAACCATTTATGAAAATAATGCAATAAACATTAATTAGCATAAAAAGTAGAACAAAACATGTACATTACTGATAAAATCAGAAGAAACTATCATTTTTATATAAAATATAGTCATATGTGATGAGTCATGCAGGGACTTCTGGGAATGTCCTTTTACACCATAAATTAAATGATATTTCATTGTCCAAAACCATAAATTGCACAGTATTTTACAATAAAAGTACATACAATACAATGTTAATCCATTTACAGTATTTTACTGTATAAGGTAACCTACAGTTCACCAATTAAGTTTTTTTTTATATTGTACCATTTTTCTGTAGAAATGACAAACAGCAGTTGGAATCGAATGGAACAGACCAAAATGTGACGCAAAAACATCCCTAAATTGCATTACTGCACAATTGTGACGCTTCAACCAATCACATACTCTCGTTCCAAACACCTTGACCAATCCCAAGCCCTCTATCTCCTGACAAAACTCTTGAACTTTCAAAAGAACGGCACTCTCAGACGGGCGAACTCCTCATGGAGATGTTTGTGCTCAGCGGTGTGAATCGGCAGATAATGAAAGTAGGCATGATACGATAACCGCGGTATACCGCGGTTTGGAAAAGTCACGGTTTCAAAACCACTAAAATTTTCCTTTATACCGTTCCTGCGGTATGCACAGTTGTTTTTACGTATCATCAAAGACGGAAAGTGCAGGACTCCCTCAGGTTGTGTGCAGCGAAGAGCGCAACGAGTCACACGACCCCTCCCCCTCCGGTTGGTGCGAGCGGTCAGTGAGAGTCACCTGTGTGTGGGATGGCCGAAGGAGGTGAATCCCTGGAACTTTTTCCCCCGTCGAAAAAGATTAAGTCTGCCGTATGGGAATTTTTCGGGTAACGTAGACTAACCATGTTCCGTACACAATGATGTTCCGTACAGATGACGTTTTAGCGCCGATCGCTAAATAAATACTTCCAGGTCGTTCGTAAACTATATATCTGTATCATCTTCATTTCTCCCTCTTTCACCCCCGATCAAGACAGAGACCCACCCGCCGTTTGTTTCAGTGTTGAAATAAATACTATTTGGCTTGCTACCGAGGCAGATAACATGGCTAATTAACTAGCTAACGTCAACTAGTT
>NW_015645073.1:416045-422564 GCF_001515625.1 Sinocyclocheilus rhinocerous | reverse complement strand
TTTTTTTACAGAAATTATGTTTTGATTTATGTTTTTGATTATTGAGCTGCAGGTTTAGGCTCACTTAAGTGACTGCATTTTTCCCCCCGTTTTTTTTACAAAAAATAATTTATTTATGTTCTGATTATTGTTGAGCTGCAGGTTTAGGCTCACTTAAAGTGACTGCACTTAATTTAATTAAGAAGAATTAAAAAAAAAAATTTATTATTTAGCCTGACATTTTTACTGTTCCAAAATGTTCAATGTTTTCTTAAAAATAAAATGTATTGTGTTCAGTGGAACAAAAGTTGTTTTTATTACCCAGACATTTAAAAATAGCATATTTTAGAGCTGTAATCCCAATACCGTGATACCGTGAAACCGTGATATTTTTGTTTTATCTAAGGTTATCATACCGTCAGAATCTCATACCGGCCCATGCCTAAATGAAGGTGTGTAGTGGAGATGGATGGGGACTCTTTTCCTTCCCCTCCAGGTGTTTCTGTACGAGGGAATCAGGCTTGAATATAGTCGATCGATATAGGAGAAAACACCAGAGTTCATTACCGGCAATATAAATTTATCATTATAAACACTCCACGTTTCACTCATCCGTATTAAATATAGGGTGAACTTAGGTAAATTGGGACACTTTTTGCCACAGAAATGACTAGGAAAAAATGGTTCTGAATTAACCTTAGCAAAAGAATGGTTATATATACGACGGTCCAGCAAACGTCAGTGCAGATATGAGGTGTGTGAGTGAACGATGAAGGTTTTTTGTTGTTTTCATGTTGCCTCTCTCTCTCTCTCTCTCTCTCTCCCTCTCTCTCTCTGTCGTTCTCTCCATGACAGATGTTACGATGTCTCGAGGGTTTTTATTGGACAGTGCAGAAAGAACGGTGGAGCTGTTAATATTTATCTTTCGCTCACACACACACACACACACACACACACTCATTCAGTCAGAAGCCCTTCTTGTGACCTTCGTAAGTGTCATTACAATGGCTGGCAGACTGAATGGTGAAACACATACTATAATGGACACACACACACACACACACACACACACCACGTAGACATATGGCTTACTCATCTATGGATAAATCACAACCTTAATGTGGTTGGTTGATGAAGCATTAAAACAATTAACGGATAGAGGTCATTTGAGATGGGAATCTCTGTAATGGCCGAATTGTCATTGTATCGTCTGAGCTGATCTCTCTAACAATGATCCAAACACTTCACAGAGATCTTTTGACATTCAAACACATTCTTTAAAGGAACAGTTCACTAAAATTTAACATTATGTCATCATGTACAGACCCTCATGTTTATTTCTTCAGTTGAAGGGATAGAATGTTGGTAACCAAACAGTTAACGGTAGCCATTGGCTTCCATAGTATTTTTTAATTTTTCCGTACTATGGAAGTCAGTGGCTACCGTCAACTGTTTGGTTACCAACATTCCACACACAATGAAAGTGAGCGCTGTGATATTTGGGGTCAAGCTCTGAAATATAACAAAAAACATCATGGAAGTTATATTTGAGGACGTTGATATCAAACTTGATTTCAATTAGATTTCAGAGCTGCATACAGCAGAGGGGGGAATTTCCACTGAATTATAAGAATAACAGTAACAATTTAAATTGAAATTTCATTTTGCTCCATGTTCTAGTTTGTTGTAATAAACTCTTCTGGTGTTTTTCATCATTTATGAAGTAGATTTGGAGTTTAATTAAAAAGCTGCATGAACATTTATTCAAATTCTACATGTAAGAAGGACAATTAAACCAGTTTGGAACGTCATAGACGTAGATAAAATGACAAAAAATTATTATTCATTAATATTATTTATATAATTTATAGTAATGTAATGCACTGCTATTTTAATATCAATGAGATAATATTATAGTTTTAATTCCTATTTTGAATTATATATATATATATATATATATATAATGCAATGTTATTTTTGTATCACTGAGATAATATTATAGTTTTTATTAATATTTTGAATGTTATTTTTATATTTTCAATTTTCATTTAATTTTAGTTAAAGATTTAGTCATTTTTTTTGTGTTTATCTAAATTTTGACGTTTTCCGTTGAACGTTTTCCAAGACTGCATCAAAATGCAGTAAAAACAGTAATATTTTGAAATATTATTACAGTTTAAAATAAACGTTTCTATTTTAAAACATACAGACATACATAAAACATATGAAAACATCTGATTTACTGCTCAAAGAACATTTCTTATTATCAATGCTGAAAAGAGGTGTGCTGCTTAATATTTTTGTTAAAAATGATATATTTTTTAAGATTCTTCGATAAATAGAAAGTTCAAAAGAACATCATCATATTTGAAATATAATTTTTTTGTAACATTGTAAAGGTCTTTACTGTCACTTTTGATCAAGTGAATGTGTCTTTGCTAAATAAAAGTATTAGTTCAGTAAAAAAAAAAGATCCTCTGCTGACCCCAAACTTTTGAACAGTAGTGAACAACTTCATGTTCTTTCCGGAGGAAATGTTTACATCAGTAGTGCTAAAGCATGCGGTTGAATGGTGGCCTGTGAACCATGAATACAAGCAGGGAGGACATGAAACGTCTCAGGTTACTTATGTAACCATGGTTCCCTGAGTAGGGAACGAGACACTGCGTCCTCTAGGTTTCCCATAGCGACCCCTAGAGGACGCAGTTCGAAGTTCCCATGAAAGGGAACGTCTCAGGTTACTTATGTAACCATGGTTCCCTGAGTAGGGAACGAGACACTGCGTCCTCTAGGTTTCCCATAGCGACCCCTAGAGGACGCAGTTCGAAGTTCCCATGAAAGGGAACTTGACATTTTCTGCCAAATTGAACCCGTAGAGCTCTGAATTACTATCATTGTAAGTCTACTGTAGTGAATTGGTAGAAGTGGTGTTTTGAGCAGTGATTGTTTTTTTTAATGGTCATTTGATGATTTATGATTTTTTTGGTTTGTTCATTATAAATATAGCATTGGCTGTTTTCAGATGTTCGTCATAAATATAGCATTGGCTTTATCTTCTGCTCTCCTGTACTGTTTCTGAATCTTCGTGAAACATTTGTCCTAATCTCCGACCTGCTCTCCCAGAACTATTCTCTTATGTTTCCCAAACATCATTTCTTTTAAATGTTTAACTTGACACACTCCTGCAGCGTTTCATTGGACTTCCTCAAAACACATTTGAGATATACCGGCATATTTAATGCAGCATTCGCTTTGTTTAGCTGGAACTAATGTCGTAATCCTTCCTTTGTTCTTGTGTATTCCATAAAAATGTCACATCTAGATCTCATCCAGTGTGCGATTAAAAATGTGTGTCACAAAGGCTTTCAAGAGAGAGACACAGGCACGTGAAGGTGATTTCTTATGCATAGCATGTTAATGTGTCTGTGTGAGTGGATTGGATTGGTCTATACATCGCTCAGCTCAGAAGACAATAGATCATTTTGTTTTATAAAGCCTTCCTGGCTGCATCTTGAATCATACGACACACACAACATCTGGAGAAGAAGGAAGAATTCTCCATAGAGTATGCAGGCACAATGCATTTGTGTTCACGCACACACACACACACACAGTGCTTTTGCCCATTTTGTCTGACCTTGTGGTGAGAAATCCCATGAATGCAACCACATTAACCCTTCTAACACACACATAAACATACATTTTAATTAGAAGTGTTATAATATATAATTAATATAAAAAATTATATTTATATCTAAATGTGTTTTTATATATATTTTTTAAACATTTTAGATATTAAATAATATTTCTCTTTTTTTAATTTTTTTAATTTTTGAAAGATTTTTTGCATCTAATAATTTATCTAAAATAATTATTCATTTCTTTATATAATTTATTAATACGATGCAGTGTTATTTTGGTATCATTGAGATATGATTATTTTTTATTAATATTTTGAATCAGTTTTGAATCATTTTAGTTACATTTTTAGTAATTTAGTTTGTTTTTATATATATATGTCTATATAGTTTTTATAAATTTTTCTTTCAGTTTTAGTTATTTTAGTACATCAATTAAAACTGAGAACAAAAATTAAAATGAGAATGGTTGTCTCGTAAATAAAGAAATTTTTATATTTTATTTCAGTTAACGTTTATTTCAAGTAATGAATTGTTTTAATGGTTTTAGTTTTAGTATTAGTTAACTATAATAGCCCTAATATATTATATATTCATTTGTATTGTATATTAATATTAATTATATATATATTCATAATGTAATTTGTAATTTATATTAATATTATATCATTTACATAAATAATTTATTTATTTATACATTGTATTATTATTACTTTTTTTTTTTAACCCACATTCAAGTGATGTGCCGTGATGTACCAAACTGCTTTTGTTCAATAATATGGAAGTTAAACAAACAATATACTAAGTAAAGCAGTATGCATTATTCCACATTAAACATTGTTAAACAATAGTATGCTACATTGTCACATGACCTGCATGTTTCATTCAGTGAGTAATGTCCAGTTATCATCTTTGAAATAATAAAAAATGCTATTTGAAATTGTAATTCAAATTTTACAAATGCCTTAACTTTTGCCAGTCCGATCAAATAATCAGTCAGAAGATGTCAACATTGCGACTGATGTTACTTCACGTTCATCCTAATGGAAATGAAATAATTGCATTGCACATTGCATTGTGGGAAACAGTATTCTGTGCAATGTGTTCTATTGAATACTGCAGATTTAGCAAATGTAGTAGGTCAATATAAAGAAAAAATGCCTTATAAACATATTATGCTGCAGTAAAAATACCCTCAATATAGCCACTGACTTCCAAAGTCAGATTTTGTAAAGCTTTTTCAATGCCTAATTTTCATTTTAGGGCTTTTCTCAGCAAATATTGATATGTGATTAATTTGATTGATTAAATGCCATACCATGTAATTAATTCAATTAAAAATTTGCAAATGATTGACAGCCCTAATTTTAATGCTTTCTGGTTCTCCTTTGTTGGATAAAACACCTTGTAGCAAAGCAGCTAAAGACAGGGAAGTCTTAACTTGGACCTTCATACGCTTCTGCTGAGAGAAAACAAGAGAGTGAATGATATGTTTCAGTCGAGGTGGGAAAAGGGCTTCTCACATTTCACAGTGTGGCCATTTGAAGGCTCATGGGCCTTGAGTCGACTCTTTAGGTTTTTTATGGTTGGCCCTCTGAGGTCGTAACATCTACAGCGATGATGCGATGAGACAGTCTGCCACCTGTGGTCTCACTCAAGTCTCCGTGAACCTGCATGCACACACATACATGCATGATAATTTTTCCATATGCACACACACACACACACACTTATCTGAGCAGACAGCAGGAACTGAAGTTGAGAGAACATCATATGAAAACTCACAAGTTGCACCTTATGATTTATTATTTTGATTTTGAATGCATTTCGTCTAATTACTTTGCAAAATCCACTAGTAATTTATTGAGCATAGCTGCCTATTATATTCTAGCTTATGCTAGATATTTAATGACAATAAGATGTATTGTATTGGAACAGGGCCTAAGAAAGTCTATAATACCTGTGGGAAGCGATCCCATTCATCTCAATGGCAGTTTGTACGCTTGTGCAGGACTCCAAGGAAGGAGGAAGAAAGGAGTCCATTTCACACTTTTAAGAGCTTGCAAAACAAAATCAGTCACTATTAAACATCTGCAATGAATTTGCAATATATATGTTGCTTGCAACCAGGACTATTATAGTTAGCTAAAACTAAAACCATAAAAAAATCATTTTCGTTACTTAAAATAAACATTAACTGATATACAGTGGTGTGAAAAAGTGTTGGCCCCCTCCCTGATTTCTTATTTTTTTGCATGTTTGTCACACTTTAATGTTTCAGATCATCAAACAAATTTAAATATTAGTAAAAGATAACACAAGTGAACACAACATCCAGTTTTTAAATGAAGGTTTTTATTATTAAGGGAAAACAAAACCCAAAACTACATGGCCCTGTGTGAAAAAGTGTATGCCCCCTAAAACTGCATGTTGTGTTTACTTGTGTTATCTTTGACTAATATTTAAATTAGTTTGATGATCTGAAACATTAAAGTGTGACAAACATGCAAAAAAATAAGAAATCAGGAAGGGGGCCAACACTTTTTCACACCACTGTATGTGACCTTGGACCACAAAACCAGTCATAAGGGTTAATTTTTCTAAATTGAGATTTATACACAAAGCTGAATAAATAAGCTTTCCATTGATGTATGGTTTGTTAGGATAGGGCAATATTTGGCCGAGATACAACTATTATTATAAATCTGGATTCTGAGGGTGCAAAAAAATCTAAATATTGAGAAAATCGCCTTTAAATTTGTCCAAATGTAGTCCTTAGCAATGCATATTACTAATCAAAAAATAAGTTTTGATATATTTACAGTAGGAAATTTACAAAATATCTTCATGGAACATGATCTTTACTTAATATCCTAATGATTTTTGGCATAAAAGAAAAATC
>NW_015645073.1:409961-411545 GCF_001515625.1 Sinocyclocheilus rhinocerous | reverse complement strand
ACACACACACACACACACACACACACACACAGACACACACATATATATATATATATATGTATAAACTTCTGAATCTGTGTCGAGTTGCACTTAAATCAAAATCCGGTATTGAGTACCAACTCTAGTAAACATATATATATAAAAATATCATAAATTGTGACCTTATGCCTTCTTGTCACATACTGTTTGCATTTACATTTAAGCATTAGCAATCTAGCAACATTTAGTTTCTTAAAATTAGCTATTAATTTTTAGGTCCGTGCACAAGAAAATTGATTGATTGACACAAAATGTTTTCTAGTTCAAAGAATTGTGGGCAATATCAACACAGATGCCCGCTTTCTCCACCAGCAAAATTATATATTTCAGAGACTTTTAGTGTACTATTACATGAGACACTCTAATCTTAATCTTGTATACTATTTTAGATGGATAGAATGTAAATTAGGACATGTTTGTTCTGTTCAGACCAGAAAGTTACATCTTAAAGAACACAATAGAAAAGCAGTCACCAAACTTTGCACAATCCTCGACTACTTTCTCAAATCTGCTCTTAAAACCTTTTTTTGTGAAGCCAGTTTTCTGTGTTGTCAGAGCCAAATTGAGAATTCCCTGATTAGTCAGAGCAGCAGCATGCGGCGAGGATGTTTCAGCTCTGAATAATGTCTCAAAGAGGGAACGCAGCGCCGAGCCGAGCTCTACAGATGCTGTGAATCTTAAAGTACAAGGGCCAAGAACTAAGTAAACTTCAACATAAGTCTGAAGAATTTCTGCTAAAGAAAATAAAAAGAGTTATTTTAGGAACAAGAATGAAACCAGTCTTCTGCTGACGTCACAGTCTGGTCCCCCGTCCCCGTGATGTGTGCTTCATGTCATATCCTTGGAACTGTTATTCATTTTACTATACAAGCACGGGTCAAGATTATTCCGGTTTCTCTTTATAATTCCAGAAACTCATCCGGAGCTTCTCTCAGGGCTCATTTGATGATGAGCTTGAATCTTTGTTTAAGTGAAATGAATTCAGTGGCGTGTAACGGTCCAGAGGTCGTCTCTCCCTCTGCCCATTCAAAGTGATTTTTGAGCCAAGTGGATTTTGAATGCAGCTTCCAAGAGACAAAAAAATAGCCTATTAATATTTTCTATATTTAATACAATCACACTGGCGTGATTCTAACGTTCAGTGCGTCATATGCGCTCGCTGAATGTATACCTCTTTCTGGCGAATTCTCTCATCAGAAACAACAAAGTGCAAATGTGTGTACGCGTCTGTAAGATATTAATTTCATAGTGTAAACAGCTTCAGTGATTTTAATGGGAGTTTTTGAGAGTGCTTGAACTAGACTGTCAGTGAAAATGTTCTTTGATAATGTAAATGTTCTTTGCTCTCTTACGTCTTCTCTAACGAAAGTGTTATGAGTAGCCTAACTTGCAATGCTTTTATTCACATTAACGTTCAATGTTAAATTCACATTAAATATAAACTCAGTCGTATTAAAAATATGTAATGGCATGACACCCATATTGTTAATTAAGTAAACAGACAGGTTTTTATGCATAGTTAATAGATTACATTATTAGGTTACT
>NW_015645073.1:404306-405744 GCF_001515625.1 Sinocyclocheilus rhinocerous | reverse complement strand
AACAAAGTGCAAATGTGTGTACGAATCTGTAAGATATTAATTTCATAGTGTAAACAGCTTCAGTGATTTTAATGGGAGTTTTTGAGAGTGCTTGAACTAGACTGTCAGTGAAAATGTTCTTTGATAATGTAAATGTTCTTTGCTCTCTTACGTCTTCTCTAACGAAAGTGTTATGAGTAGCCTAACTTGCAATGCTTTTATTCACATTAACGTTCAATGTTAAATTCACATTAAATATAAACTCAGTCGTATTAAAAATATGTAATGGCATGACACCCATATCTGTTAATTAAGTAAACAGACAGGTTTTATGCATAGTTAATAGATTACGTTATTAGGTTACTTTGACCACCGCCCACTAAAGATCAACATAATCTAAAGGTGAGAATCAAACCCCAACTCGTGCCCCCTCAAAAATAATGAGTGCATGACACCCCTGCACGCACGCGCACACACACACACACACAGTCAGTATACCTCACAAGGGAGTCCCCTCATTTAAAATTCTCTCCTCACATGCATGACTGTGCTGCGACAATTTGCTGTGAAGAGCAAAATGTGAAATGGGACATATTTTACACCCTATACATGCATTTTTCCCCAGCCAAAATATGTTGCAAATATTACAGTATATATTGCAACAGTTGATTTTTTTTAAACTTTAAATTTCAAAGAAAGAGCATATATTTTCCTGTACCCATTTGCTCTATGTTAATATTCATACATTGTACCCAAAAAACAGTCAAAACTGTAGAGAAAACATGTTCTTGGTGATTTAAAAAAAATGAGTTGATTAAAGGATTTAAACTTTTAAACTGCATCAGAAAAATTAAATGACAAAGATGAATGTTCAAGTTTGGGGCCAGTAAGATTTTTTTTTTTTTTTTATAAAATATTTTTTATTGAGGAAGGATGCATTAAATTGATCAAATGTGACAGTAAAGACATTTATAATGTTACAAAATATTTCTACAGTATATCAAATAAATTATCTTTCAATTCATTAAAGAATCCTGAAAAAGAAATTAGCTGTTTTCAACACTGTTGTAGTTACTTGATATATTAGTGTTGTTTGTAATCTTTTTAATCTAACTTTGGATGAGTGTGTGTGTGTGTGTGTGTGTGTGTGTGTGTGTGTGTATTTTAGAGGAAAATCTTGAATATAAAATGAGCCATGTGCAAAGGCAGACATGTGTCAGATATGACAACATAAGTGAAGGTGATTATTTTCTATTTCCTATCCCAATCCTAATTGTTAACTCCACACCAGTTCTGCTGAATATACTAAGGAACACTGTGCCAACCTTTCCAATGTACATTCAGTTACTGTTCGCAAGGTGTGTCCTCCAGCAAGGTATACAGAGTCTATCCTTCCTCTCTAGACCATGACCTGCACACACACACACACACACACACACACACAGAAACACAAAATCAA
>NW_015645073.1:395241-399914 GCF_001515625.1 Sinocyclocheilus rhinocerous | reverse complement strand
TGTGTTTGAGACGATAGGGGGTGAGGGTGTGATGGTCGTTAATCTCCGTTTGTCCTTGAGAAGGTGGAGCAGTCTTGTCCTTTTGCGATGCCATCCACACACACACACACACACAGTGTCCCTGTATGCACTAATTGTACTCTGATGCAAATATATATCAAGATGTTCCCTATCTGTCCACCCCACAAACAAAGCGCACACATTAAGACACTCTCCATCTCTGATGGTGATTAAACTCGGTCCCTGCAGGGTTTGGCTTCCAACTGCTCACAATAACACACTCGCTCAGTATCATATTAATCTGATTACTGTTCACCACCCCCTTTCTGTCCGTCCTTAATGACACGCCCCTCTTTTGACTTCTACAACATTTTATATGAAAGAAAAAATACAAAGACAGCGAAAAAAGATCACAAAATAACTTACAATCTAATAAGTTAAAACCAAATAAAAAAATCTTATAGAACCCAATATGATTCTGTGACAATTAGTTACAGACAAATATTAAAAACTGTGACAGTTTTTAACAGATTTAACAGACAGATTCTGTGACAATTAGTTACTGTGACAAATATTAAAAACAATTCCTCAATGTGGTTATGTCTAATTACATATATATATATATAACAATATATATATATATATCATAAGTAATCATATGTAATATATCAACCACTGAAACACTACACATGTGATGCAAATGTTTACTGCTAACAACCTCTGGGTATAAACACCTTTCATTTCGTGATGCTAACTGTTTGCAAGTAGGATGTGATTCAGATTAAGACGAATGACAAGAACAACGTTTGTGGGAAAAGGATTTGTATAACCCCTCAAAGATGTATTTCCCACAAACAGTCACCTGGAAAATGAATTATGCTGATGACTTCAGGCTATTCCTTCTAAATCTGCAATGAATAATCCACATTAGAATGCATTGGCGACTGTTGTTGTCACATACGTACGTATAGTATGCATATAATCAGCTTCTGCCTGGATGCACCCAGCCTTCCAGCGAGACTTCATAACAGCTTTTGAATGCTAATGAAACAAATGCGGGCCGTAAACATTTGAAGAAATGACCCGAGCCTGTCACTGAGCTTTGCATCACACATGTGGAGGGTTATTCCTAGAATGCTAATTCAGGTTGTTTTTTTAATGAAAAATTATTATATATATATAAATTTATATAATAGAGAAAGAGAGAGAGAGAGAGTGCCGGGTACTTGCAAATTGTAGTCCGTTACTGCTTCCAAATTACATGACAAAAATTTAAATTAGTAATGTAATCCACTGGATTACACATTTTAGGTAATAAAATCTGACTACTTTTTGATTGCTCTTAGATTACTTTAGACCCAACTCGTTTATCACATTGATTTAAATGGGAAAGTCATGTATCATGTTGATATAAAAAGAAGACTTTCTGAATGTATATTACAAGTAGGCTATTTTGGATGAGAAAGTTTAAAATATGAATTAGGGGGAATCAATAAATTATGAATAATTAATTAATAATGAATATAAATTATGAATATTAATGGTCACTGTGTGAATAATCATGTAGTCAATAAAAAAGTAAGTGTAGCCTGATCACAAGTATTTTAAAATGTAATACAATCTAATTACAAGTACTTACCTGTAGTTTTTGAAATCTGATTACGTAATCCAGATTACATGTAATCAGTTACTACCCAGCATTTATACCAACCACGACAATGCAATCATTGCATGGATATCCATTTTGCATGGATAAAATCTGTACAGAAAAAGCACAGAAAATGTAAAAATCTAGTTTGTACAACTATAACCTGCATCTGGCCTTCTACAATACATACACCTAACTTTGTGAACTTTTTTAACATAACATTTGAACTTACAAATTGAGAATAAAGTTTTCACAATTCTTTAGATATTCAGGAATTGGAACAGTGAAATTTGAGTAATTAATAATTAAATTCATGCATTTCATACAGGATATGTGCTGTAGGTCTCTCACTCTAACTGGCTGTCCTTTTCCTGCTTGTTTTGATCTTACTGAGACTTACTGAGGCTAATAATGCTGCACATTAATATTTTATCAGACTTCTCAATTAAAGCTTTATTTGCAGGAGAAAATTTCCTCTATAATGAATTCTTTCTTTCACTTGATCAGACAAGCACACACACACATTCTTTCTCTCTAATTCCAAGCTCACAGTCACATATATAACACATAGTGAGTGTGTGCGCGTTTGTGTCGGTCAGGTTTTGTCTTCACTGTGGGGAACAGATGTTCCCACAAAGACAGTAGAACCTGAAATCACTTACATTATGGAGACAGCCGATGGTCCCCATGAGAAAAAAGGCTTCATAAACATGCTCGATAATAATCTAAAAATGCAAGAGATTTCTGTGAGGGATAGTTATATATATATAACCTTACATAAAGCATTAGTTATATTTAGCTAACAATAAACATATATGGAGAATTTATTTATCTTGCTTAATGTTAACTTAAAGATGCATCAGCTTATGTGCATCAACTTAAATTGCATCAACTAAAGTTTTAATGTTAAAAGAATAGTTCACGCAAAAATGAAAATTTGCAGAACATTTACTCACCCTCAGGCCACCCAAGATAGATGCATTTGTTTCTTCATCAGAACAGGTTTGGAGAAATATAGCATTACATCACTTGCTCACCAATAAATCCTCTGCAGTGAATGGGTGCCGTCAGAATGAGAGTCCAAACAGCTGATAAAAACATCACAAATAATCCACACCAGTCCAGTCCATCAATTAATCATTTGCTTCAATCTTGTGAAGCGAAAAGCTGCATGTCTGTAAGAAACAAATCCATTATTAAGGCATTTTAACTTCAAACCGCTACTTCCAGCTAAAATATGAGTCCATAATCCTTAATATCGCTTTCTCCAGTGAAAAAAAAACTTCTCATCTGAATCAGGAGAGAAATATGCACAGATAGCAGCATTCACAAGCCGAAGCAGTCCAGAACCATTCAATATTGTAATACTAAACTGTTCAAACAAATATTGTGATGTTTCTATCAGCTGTTTGGACTCTCATTCTGACGGCACCCATTCACTGCAGAGGATCCACTGGTGAGCAAGTGATGTAATGCTAAATTGATCCAAATCTGATGAAGAAATAAACTAATCTACATCTTAGATGGCCTGAGGTTGAGTACGTGTTCAGCTAATTCTCATTTTTCAGTTGAACTATTCCTTTAAAATGTATATGTAGAAATTATTATCATGATTAATAAATGCTGCAATAGCATTTTTCATTCTGATTAGTCAATTGTGGCATTTAACATGTATTTGTGAATAATGATCGCTGCCCATGGCAAGACTGTATTACTCACCAATTATCCCAGAAACGTGTTCCTACATAGCCGTGCTTGTGTTCGCTCTGCAGTCTCTACAAGTAAAATAATACGATCATTGAAGCTCAAATCAATATAACAGCAACATGTATTTATTTATTTATTTATTCAGTAAGTAGTCATTCAATAAGCCAGATAATGTTCAGCCAGATGAGCATTATCATAAAAATAAACCCCTTTATGATGCTATAAGACCTGATACAAGTGCTTTTTTTTTTTGCGATAATGACCACTGACTGTACATTAGCATATAAAACCCCTGTAAAGTGTTACCAAAGTACCATTAGCTCAGTATAAAAATAAAAGAAGTCAATGAAAATAATGTGTGTTGGTCTCTTCTACATGCTTCCAACTGGCCTGAAGAAATGAAGAACTTCAAGTTCTCTTCATCTGTTGGGCAAATCTGTCTCTCTTTTACTTTTACGCTGTCATTTTGTAGCTTAGCACATCACACACAACCCCCGATTGCACATATAAACTCCAGAGACATGCATAAAGCCACAATGCATCACCATCACACACACATACATCTTCACAGATGGCCTTGACACTTCGGCTCATGCTTTTTTGCATGGCTGAATTCCTGCACTGATCCTGAGACCTGTTAGTTCATTTGTAGTTTTCTTCATTTATTTACATGTACACATTTCATGGCAAAGGTGCAAGCGGTGTTTCCTCTACCTCTTGTTGATGCATCGTGACAATGCCTTCAGGCTTTAGCGCCGTACACACACGCTCGCTCTCGTAGTGGTTCCTGTGCGGCTTCTGCTTTGATAAAACACATTCCAGTCCAGACTCGACTGGAGGAATTAATCAGTTTGGACCATCATGTTCCCTTTCCAATCAGACAAATCCAGACGCTTCCGGATCAAAAGGAACACGGGGTCATGAGGAACAGCTGTCGGAGGCAAACTCATTCAAACACAACCCTAAATCAACAAACCTGCTCTCTAAAGACTGACCCTGCATTCCATTTCATAAATTGGTTTACCAAACAAATCATTCCAAACCGTTTGGAGTGATATTGGACAGACGGATATCCAAACAGATCCCGAGTCAGAGAGTCAAAATGTTCTGATGCTGAAAACATTAGTAGTCCAAATCTAGTGGTGCGTTCAAGTCATGTCGGATAGATCGTATTTACGAGTTGAATGCACATGAACGCCACCACAAAGTCGTTATTACAAGTGGGAAACTCGAAATCTAGTGGTGCGTTCAAGTCATGTCGGATAGATCGTATTTACGAGTTGAATGCACATGAACGCCACCACAAAGTCGTTATTAC
>NW_015645073.1:391235-393386 GCF_001515625.1 Sinocyclocheilus rhinocerous | reverse complement strand
AGATGCATTTGTTTCTTCATCAGAACAGGTTTGGAGAAATATAGCATTACATCACTTGCTCACCAATAAATCCTCTGCAGTGAATGGGTGCCGTCAGAATGAGAGTCCAAACAGCTGATAAAAACATCACAAATAATCCACACCAGTCCAGTCCATCAATTAATCATTTGCTTCAATCTTGTGAAGCGAAAAGCTGCATGTCTGTAAGAAACAAATCCATTATTAAGGCATTTTAACTTCAAACCGCTACTTCCAGCTAAAATATGAGTCCATAATCCTTAATATCGCTTTCTCCAGTGAAAAAAAAACTTCTCATCTGAATCAGGAGAGAAATATGCACAGATAGCAGCATTCACAAGCCGAAGCAGTCCAGAACCATTCAATATTGTAATACTAAACTGTTCAAACAAATATTGTGATGTTTCTATCAGCTGTTTGGACTCTCATTCTGACGGCACCCATTCACTGCAGAGGATCCACTGGTGAGCAAGTGATGTAATGCTAAATTGATCCAAATCTGATGAAGAAATAAACTAATCTACATCTTAGATGGCCTGAGGTTGAGTACGTGTTCAGCTAATTCTCATTTTTCAGTTGAACTATTCCTTTAAAATGTATATGTAGAAATTATTATCATGATTAATAAATGCTGCAATAGCATTTTTCATTCTGATTAGTCAATTGTGGCATTTAACATGTATTTGTGAATAATGATCGCTGCCCATGGCAAGACTGTATTACTCACCAATTATCCCAGAAACGTGTTCCTACATAGCCGTGCTTGTGTTCGCTCTGCAGTCTCTACAAGTAAAATAATACGATCATTGAAGCTCAAATCAATATAACAGCAACATGTATTTATTTATTTATTTATTCAGTAAGTAGTCATTCAATAAGCCAGATAATGTTCAGCCAGATGATCATTATCATAAAAATAAACCCCTTTATGATGCTATAAGACCTGATACAAGTGCTTTTTTTTTTTGCGATAATGACCACTGACTGTACATTAGCATATAAAACCCCTGTAAAGTGTTACCAAAGTACCATTAGCTCAGTATAAAAATAAAAGAAGTCAATGAAAATAATGTGTGTTGGTCTCTTCTACATGCTTCCAACTGGCCTGAAGAAATGAAGAACTTCAAGTTCTCTTCATCTGTTGGGCAAATCTGTCTCTCTTTTACTTTTACGCTGTCATTTTGTAGCTTAGCACATCACACACAACCCCCGATTGCACATATAAACTCCAGAGACATGCATAAAGCCACAATGCATCACCATCACACACACATACATCTTCACAGATGGCCTTGACACTTCGGCTCATGCTTTTTTGCATGGCTGAATTCCTGCACTGATCCTGAGACCTGTTAGTTCATTTGTAGTTTTCTTCATTTATTTACATGTACACATTTCATGGCAAAGGTGCAAGCGGTGTTTCCTCTACCTCTTGTTGATGCATCGTGACAATGCCTTCAGGCTTTAGCGCCGTACACACACGCTCGCTCTCGTAGTGGTTCCTGTGCGGCTTCTGCTTTGATAAAACACATTCCAGTCCAGACTCGACTGGAGGAATTAATCAGTTTGGACCATCATGTTCCCTTTCCAATCAGACAAATCCAGACGCTTCCGGATCAAAAGGAACACGGGGTCATGAGGAACAGCTGTCGGAGGCAAACTCATTCAAACACAACCCTAAATCAACAAACCTGCTCTCTAAAGACTGACCCTGCATTCCATTTCATAAATTGGTTTACCAAACAAATCATTCCAAACCGTTTGGAGTGATATTGGACAGACGGATATCCAAACAGATCCCGAGTCAGAGAGTCAAAATGTTCTGATGCTGAAAACATTAGTAGTCCAAATCTAGTGGTGCGTTCAAGTCATGTCGGATAGATCGTATTTACGAGTTGAATGCACATGAACGCCACCACAAAGTCGTTATTACAAGTGGGAAACTCGAAATCTAGTGGTGCGTTCAAGTCATGTCGGATAGATCGTATTTACGAGTTGAATGCACATGAACGCCACCACAAAGTCGTTATTACGAGTGGGAAACTCGAAATCTAGTGGTGCGTTCAAGTCATGTCGGATAGATCGTATTTACGAGTTGAATGCACATGAACGCCACCACAAAGTCGTTATTAC
>NW_015645073.1:380278-387257 GCF_001515625.1 Sinocyclocheilus rhinocerous | reverse complement strand
TCGATGGATGCAACGTCTGTAGTTGATGGTAAATTTTTGTTTAAATTGATAGTTTAGTTGTCCTATAAACTTAAATTGGTCATGTTCTTGTTACGCAGCTGAAATCCAAGTAAAAAAATGCAGACCCTGTTGTATTTGCTTGTAATTTATTAAAAGAAGGTACACCGCCATCTTGCCGACTAAACTGACTTGAACGCACCTGACGTCGTAATTACGACTTGTCAACTCGTAAGTACAAACGTCCCAGGAGGACTTGAACGCAGCATCAGGCTCAACAATAATCTATGTGTATAGTCCTACAATATGCAATCGTTAACTATGTGACAAGTATCAGTGATTAATGTTTTCTTCAGGAGGTCAAACTAAATATTACATGTTGTGTAATTTGACGTTTATTTTATAAACATTTGCAGTTCACCGAAATATGGTCTGAATACAATTTAAAACCTTCAATTGTGCAATTTTATTATTTTCTACTAACAAAAGAACTGATAAACATGAAATAAACATCATGGCTAAAAGTTTTAATACTACAAAATTAAGGCTGAGTGGGTAACAGTTACAGCTTTTGCCTAAATTAAGTTGTCAGTCAGCAGAGGCTATCAGTTTATACAAATTGATAAGTATAAATAAACAGACATTCATTCACACACACACACACACACACACACACACACACACACACTACTAGTTTACGGGCAGTAAGATGTTTTCATTTTTTCCTCACCAAATCTGCATTTATTTGATTAAAAAAAAAACAGTAAAAACAGTAATATTGTGAAATATTATTACAATTTAAAATAACACTTTTCTATGGAAATATATTGTAAAATGTAATTTATTCCTGTGATGCAAAGCTGAATTTTCAGCATCATTACTCCAGTCTTCAGTGTCACATGATCCTTCAGAAATCATTCTAATATGCTGCTAATTTGCTGCTCAAGAAACATTTCTGATTATTATCAATGTTGTAAGTTCAATCAAACAGCTGTGATGCTTCATATTTTTGTGGAAACCATGATTTTTCTCAGGATTTTTTTGATGAATAGAAAGTTTAAAGAACAGCATTTATCTGAAATAAAAATCTTTTGTAATATTATAAAAGTCTTTACAGCCATCAGTTAAATGCACCATTACTGAATAAAATATTAATAACCCCACCTTTTAAACAGTAAAGTGAATAGCTTCTTAAAATAAAAGGGTTAAATGACTTGACACCAAGGCTACAATTTGGGTAAAAACTGTGAAAATCTGGGACACAGCCACTTTTTTGGTCATTAAAATTAAAATATTCTTCAATATTAATATTCTACAATAAACAGACTAAAAATTGAACACACTTTTATTTTTTGCATAAACACCTTCTGTTCAGAAATACATCTATGATGCATGCAAAGTTGTGTTTTCTAGTCTTTGTGCAACTGAATGTTTCTTAAAAAGTTCAAACTGAGGTGCACAAATGACCGTGAATATTTAAAATCAAATATCACAGATGTCGATATCAGTGTACTAGCAAAATATCAGCCTGAGCCTCAGAGAAGTTCTTCTGATAAAGAATGAAATGAAGTATGAAATATATTACCAGCAGACAAGATTGAGAGGGAGAGATGGAGAGAGCGAGACGAGCCTTGATATTAAAAAAGACAAGAATGAAAGGTGACAACTAAATCTCATACACAATAATATCTTCTCATTTCACACACACACAAACACACACTCCTGCTAGCACACACCCAAAACACCCTGACAATGTCGTTAATATGAAGTTTTAATTATTTAAATGGATAAAATGTCTCCTCTGGTTTCATGGCATCTCTGCTGAATCTCAGCGTGAGATTCAATTAATAACCAGTGATTTGATTCTGACCCACATTATGAGTTCTATTAAATTCACATTATTTGGGTTGAGATGAGAGAGATGGGAGATGAGTGTGTGTGTGTATGTACGAGTGTGTTATGATTTGAAAGTCAAGTCTGAATCTGTATTGCCAGTGGTGATGCAACAAAAGTACATTCCTCCCATTATAATCAACAATGTGGCATACATGCAGTGTAGACAGCTTCACTGATTATAATGAGAGCAGTCTAGTTTTGCCACTCACTGAAAGCCCATACGACAAAACATAGACACAACATATTTATTTAAAAAACATGCATTATATATATACATACATACATATAATTGTTCTTATATTTATCTTATATTTACTTTTTGTTTTAAATATATAACTATTAATTATTATTATATATCCCTATAATAAAATGTAATGTAATATAACATAATATAATATAATACCATATAATTTAATTATGTATGTGCTTAATATATTTTAATGTTTAAATAATGTTTTATTTAAACATATGTATTTATTTAAAATACAAAAACATAAAAAAACTAAATTGCCCAAACATGTAAAAATTTAAATGTATTTAATTATTATAGTATTTAGTATTTTTAGTATTAAATTAATTATATTTTTACACACACACACAAATATTCAAATGTATTTATTTTAATTTATTATCATTTTTATTTCTCTTATTTAAACATGTATTTATTTTATATACATATATATATATATATATATATATATATATATATACAAAAAGTGCCCAAATATATGAAAACTACATTTATTATTGTTATTGTTATTATATTTTGCTATTTTGGCCAATGTTTTTGCATATTTTAAAATAAATATATAATAAAATATAATATAAATACAAAATAAAAGACTGTATTTAAAAAATATATCATTTCATGTTATAAAATAAAGCTACATATAGATACGTTAACACTTCATATACTGTTAAAAAAAAGGAAAAAATATAGAAAAGAAAAATGCATTGCTAATTTTCTGCCAAGACATTATTTATAAATTTTTATGGACATTTCCATTACCTCTAAAACACAATGTAATGCAGTGAAAAATTCAAAATACAGGTAAAACATCTGTAAAAAAATAAATAAAAAAATCAACACGGAAAGTTCCTTAACACAGTTCATCACACAGAGTGTAGGGTGGATACAAAAATGATTATATAAAAACAATGGCTTGCAGTGGGAACTATTCATTTGTCAGTAAAGTACAATCGTTTACTAGTATTATACACATTGTTGTGCTAGTATTATTATACACATTGCATTGTTTTACTAGTATTATACGCATTGTTATAAGCAATATTGTGCTGCTTTCAGAGTAGACACAGTGTCTCAACGCTGCTGTTTTATTCGTGCACCTGGAGGAGAAACGCATGTGAGCGCATTAACCTCAGCTCTCTCTGTCTGTCAGATGCACACATACATTAGAAAGGGACGGGAGGGATGCGGCGTGTGATAAACCGAGGGATTTAGGTTCATTCCCAGCATTCCCTTCACTCTCATTATGATCCCTGTGAGAATTCCTCTCACGCAGTGTGAAGCACAAGTGCGCAGGGAATGTCTGCGCTGCCGTGTGTGTGTGTGTGTGTGTGCAGCAGCTCCATGACTTGTACCCTACTGTGGTTAAACATATAATCATCCATAACCTTCTAAAATGGCCTATATCTTCTTCTCTAGCACGCACACACAGAGGCTGTTTACTCACAGCGTGTGAATTATCAGACCCAGAATGTTCCCAGCATGGCATCATGGGTATTGTGACTTTTCAGCATGGGTCCACTGCAATCATACACTTAGAGAATGAAAGAACAGGAAAGAGAGAGAAGAAAGATAGACTGTAAGGAGAAAGACTGATGATCGCCGGGGAGAAGAATGCAAGAGAAGAAAAGAGAGAATGTGAGATGTATTTTACAATAAATGAGTTTAGGGTCTCTGCGGCATCATTTGTGGAAGATTCTCTCTTTGCTTCCAAGACTGTGAAGTTTTTTTTAGAGCCTAGCTATTTATGTGTGAACAGTAATTATTTTAAATGTTTTCAGACTGGTACCACTGTACATTTAAATGCTTATTACATCAAAATGGGAGTTTTGTGTCTTTTAGTATAAATATATAGTTTAGTCATGAAACTCTAGATGGCGCAGGCTGATGGGTTGTTAATGTAACTGATGATATTCAGAGAGTTAAACGACTTGGCACAAGCTGATTGGTTCATGCTGCATATGCAGCCAATGAGCTTACTGCCTTGCATTTATATGGCTGGCTAGCATTCACTAGAGATTCCTGCAGCGCGCTTTCAGAGTTTCTCTGAAACCCTCCACCTTCCCCAGCTCCACCTGTATAGATCTGCTACGGGTTATTTTATATGCTATTTGTGCAGCAGCAGTATGTCTTAAATACTCATGGCACCGTATCGCCATATGCATTGGCAGTAGCAAGTTCCTGTACTTGCTTGCAGCAGCAGCAATAATCTACAACTACAGCAATAACCAACAGCAGCAGCAATTCAGCAGCAGCGTAGCAGATCTATTCCGCCAAGACATTGTCATGATTAAACTATTATAAGCTAGTGTATTCCAAGTTGAACTTATACAGTATTTCTTTTCCAGTAAAACGAACCAAACATACTGATATGCAGGTTTTTTTTTTTTTTTGGTCCAGTAAAAATACTAAGCATTATCACAAATACCTCCCTATGATTAACAATTAAAGTAAAGTAACCAATCATGATCTTGAGTTGTGCTATTGCTAATACTTCACTCCCCCATCCCCCCCTACTGACTTTCCCCAAAAAAACTGTGACTTTTCATTATACTATATTATTACCAAATATTGTATTCTATCTCTTTATCAGCTTTCTATTTGGAACTGATTGGTCGTTGATCTGAGTTTATGCACCTCAGTTTTTGAGTGAAAAAAATACATTATTTGTGGATATTTTTGGCAATCATGATCAGTGAGTTCCAAAAAGAAATGCGAAACCTGTGCTAATTGAAAGAAAACAAGTTGATAAAAAGAACTGAATCCAAGATTTAGTAATAATGTAGCATAAAGAGATATTTACAAGCAATTTTTAAAAGGCCAGTCATTTTTGACTAGGAACGCCAAATTAGGTATTTTCAGCACAAGGTTTAAAAGTACAAGCATTAAAGGAAAATTTTAGATATATCTTATTCATCTTAATGTCTATTATGTCTATTAATGACAGTTTTGGGTGTGGATAAATAGGGTAGAAAAAAATTTACCAGGGTTTCTGCGGGTCTTAAATTGGAGCAGAATGTCTTAAATTCTTAAAGTCATGCCATTAAATGTTGCATGCACTGCAAAAAAAATCAAATAAAAATGTCAATAAATAAAAACAAAAATACAATACATTCTAATGCAGTTACTTGTGATGCAAATTGTAAATATGAAGTATTGGAACAAAATTAAGTTAGTTTATGCTTAAAACAACTACAAATAACTGTCAATGGAGTTTAAAAGCTTGTTTTCCCTTTGAATTAAGTGAAATTTGAATTAAACCCACTGGTAGGTATTTGTTCTTGGTTTGATAATAAACTCACTCTATTTTGATCAGTTACTAATAAAACAAGACTTCTTATCTCATGTTATTTGTACATTTTACTTCTCAAATAAATGTATCTTTATTTTAGAATCTTTAGACATTTACACTGGAAAACAAGACAAAAATACTGATGAAGAACATTACATTTTTTTGCAGTGTGTTCAAAAGGTAAGGTACAGTAAAAGTTTTGTGTTCTAGTGGTTTGGAGCAGAGCTATTCAAGCCTTAAGCTATTTTTTTTTTTTTTTCATGTAAAATGAATGTATTTTCAAACTTTGAAGAGTTGCTAATACAAGACATTCACATTTAGGGACCATATTGACATATTGTGTTTTGTTCAGTTTATCCCTTACATTTTCTTTACTTGGTCTTAAAAAGTCTTATATTTGCCTTCATAAAACCTGACTAATATCCCTTTAAATAAATTAGTCCTGTTCATTAGACCAGGAATTTTACTAATCAATATGGTTTGCATTTGAACGTCTTACTGACACATACGCAACATCACGTAAAACTTAAAGTCTTCGTTCACCAATATCACTGTTGAAATGCACTATATTTTGTCACCGCTGATTTATTTCACCACTAAAAGTGTCTGAACGTAGAATAAAGCACATTTTCTAGGCCACTATGCCTGAAGTCGTGTACACAACATTTGTCAAAAATATTATCCATTTACAGCACAGCTGTAAATAACAGTAAATCTGCATCAAAGGTCAGTAAATTCACAGTAAAACCACTGTGAAACAATATACAGTATATTAAAGTATATTTCCACTCTGAGCTGGTTGTGTTTTGGTGATGGGAGACGCAGAGATTTTCGGCTTGTGGAGAGTTATCGAACACTTCCGCCATCAGAAAAGCCATTCACTTAAGAGCCTGCTATCATCTTCCCTGGGGACATCTGAACACACACACACACACAGCCATCTCCTGAAGAGCCCTGTCTGATAGTGTCACCCTGAGCTTGTGTGAGGAGCGTTTGACTGGCTATTGCAGGAGAGAAAAGCGAGGCTTCAAACTTTGGCATCACGAATCACTTACTGCTGCTACACACTATAAGCACTTCACTGATGATGCAAAAATTGAATCCTCTTGAGTATGGCAATGTGTGAGCATTGGAACTGCATAAGTCAAAAGAGAACTATCTTTTGTTGCACAAGGGGTTATGGGTAACATTACATTATGTTGCATTGCACAAATTTGGGCATGTTTGTCATTAAACACATTGTAATACACACTGTTTAGGATGAATATGTGCGAATTTCAAATGCATTATAAGTTTCTTTATCTTTTCTCTTAGTTCTATTGCATAACTGTGACTTACAGAAATGAAACTGATTTCTGGGTGGCTACGTTGACTATTAAAGAGTGCACAATTAATAATTCTTACAAATTTGATTGTATAAAATCTCATACACGAGACGATGGATTAAATTTTTGAATGCTAAATCATGTGAAAGCTAGACATCTGCTAAGTCATATGTAAGTGTGAATGCAAGGTTTTCAACCAGAATATATACAAATCATATATAT
>NW_015645073.1:373706-380050 GCF_001515625.1 Sinocyclocheilus rhinocerous | reverse complement strand
TATATAATCATTTTCATGACATTTCCATCTAATGATTTGTTAACCAATATATACACTAACGTTAGAAAGTTTGGAGTTTCTGAAGGGTCTCCTCCTCACCAAGGCTGCATTTCTTTGATCAAAAATACTGTAAAAACAGTAAAAATATGAAATATTATTACCATTTATAATAACTGTTTTTTATTTGAATATATTTTAGAATGTAATTTATTTCTGTGATCAAAGCTGAATTTTCAGCATCATTACTCCAGTCTTCAGTGTCACATGATCCTTCAGAAACCATTCTAATGTGCTGATTTGCTGCTCAAGAAACATTTCTGATTATTATCAATATTGAAGACAGTTGTGCTGCCTCATATTTTTTTGGAAACCGTGATGCATTTTTTTTTCAGGATTTGAAATAGAAATCTTTGGTAAGATGGTAAATGTCTTTACTGTCACTTTGGATCAATCTAATGCATCCTTACTGAGTAAAAAGTATTAATATCTTTCAAAAAATCATACAGACCCCAAAATTTTGAATGGTAGTGTTATGTAGGCACAAAATAAATACATGCATGATCTGAACACAGAGATGCGTATATAGACATGCTGAATGCATGACTACACTCTGAGAGAGAATTGGGGGATAAAATATTAAATGAAATATGGTATGGAAAATGAGAGTACGGATTCTGTTACCCATAATGCTGACAATGAATGTGATGAAGACATTTCGCTTCCAGAAAGCTTGATGGGCGAGAATTTCAGATCTCAGGGGATAAAAGAGAGAGAGAAGGAACGAGACGGGGGGAAAAGAGAGAGTTGAGGTTAAGAGGGGTCAGACTGATATTGAAATGGATAGAGGAAGATATGGGGGGATGGGAGACGCATGGAGGAGTGTTAAGAAGAAAGAGCGAAAGGAAGGAGACTTCTGATTGTGGCATAAAGGGTACAGCTGAAAATTGGCAAGTGTTTGTGAGTGTATACAGTGTAAGCAGAGTGAGGAGTTGAGCAATTTTGGCTAAAGTGAGAAGTGGGTTTTTGAAAGTGAGAGCATCTGTGTTTTACTTTCACTCCTAGATCACTCAGTTAGCACTTTAACATATGAATTATGCAGGTTTTTTCAATTTAAAACATTATGTGAAATGTTGCCTACGATGTGACCCAGACACAAAGATAAAGCATTCAATTCTATTTGGTTTTGATTTGATGCAAAACAGCAAGGCAGCCTTCATGTTTGCATTTAAGGAATTGCTCACCCAAAAACTAAAATTCTCACCCTCAGGTCATCCAAGATGTAGATGAGCTTGTTTCTTCATCAGAACGGATTTGGAGAAATTTAGCATTGCATCACTTGCTCAGCAATGGATCCCCTGCGGTGAATGGGTGCCGTCAGAATGAGAGTCCAAACAGCTGATAAAAACATCATGATATTTCCGGTATGAGAGGACGCTGGCGCAGTTGGTGCCGCTTCTCTACCGTGTGTTTGGAAGCTTATTTATTTTTTAAATAAAATTTTAACAATCTTCAATTATTTTATTCGATACTTTAAAAGTCATTGCCACTTTAAACACTATCTCTGAAAATTAGTGTGCCGACACTTGCCAGGCTCGGCACCTGTGTGCGTTAACCCTCGGAGCTTCATCGATCTGTGGTTGTGTGAATGAGTCGATCTGATCCTGGTCTGGTGTCACTGCTCTCGCATTTGAATTGTCGAATGATACCTGGGACTCGGGATATATCAAGGCCTCTACTGGATTGGATGTCATCTGCTTGGCGGGCATTGCCCTGCCGTGGCTGATCCGATACATGTTATCGCTGGTTTTGCTTTGGTCAGCTCGGCACCTGTGTGCGTACACCCTCTGTGCTTCATGGATCTGAGGTTGTATGGATGACTGGATTTGATCTTGGCCTGGTGTTGCTGCTCTCGCATGTGAATCTTGAATGATAACCGTGACTCGGGTTACATTAAGGGCTCTACTGGACTGGATATCATTATGCTGTTTCCCTTCGTGATATTTGTTACTGCGGTCGTTTTCACTCGGATTGGATTTACTGGACTATGGGAACCTAAACTCTCGAACGTCAATATGATAAGGTACTCATTTTATGAACTTCTTTCATTCGATCATTATTTGCCTCCCAGTGACTGTACACAAAATGCTCTGCGAGCACTTCAACTGTTGCGACGGCCAAGATATTCGCATCGTGGCTCACGCCGGGGTTTATATGCCTCGCCGGCTGGTATAAATGTGCTCTGTTCCTTTTCTCGGGACTCTGGACATTTAAAATCTTGTGGTATTTGCACGTCTAATTTATCTTACCCACAAATGTTTATAGGGAATAAGTGCAATAAGATTGTAACATCTAAAATCAGACTTGCACAATTAAATGTGAGGTCCATGAATAAGAAAGCGGCATTGCTTCATGATATCATCCTCGATCGGAAACTTGAAATTGTTTGTCTTTGCGAGACATGGCATCACCCAAATGACTGTTACAATCTTAATTTGGCTTCGCCACCTGGATATACATATATCGATAGACCTCGCCTCACTGGTAAAGGTGGTGGTCTTGCAATTTTATATAAATCTGATTTGTCTGCTTCTGTAATTAGCACACCTGTTATGTCTTCATTTGAGTGCCTGGTGATGAAAATTAATGGCAATGCTCCTGTACTTCTCATACTTATTTATCGTCCTCCCAAGATCAATTCTGGGTTTTTCTCTGAACTTGCGGAACTGCTAACGTTGTTGAGTTCGAATGGCTCAGATATGCTGCTCATAGGGGACATAAATATACATGTTGATAATCTTGAATGTTCTCAAACAGCTAGCTTTATGGATGTATTGGACTGTTTTAATTTCACTCAGCACGTTGACTTCCCTACGCATAAATCTGGCCACACACTGGATTTAGTTTGTACTACGGATTCTGACATTGATCAACTTAGAAATGATGAACTATATTTTAGTGATCATAAACTATTGACCTGTGAATTTTCAACTTCTGCCTATCTAAAGTCTACTAAGGAGCGTACTATGACTTTTAGGAATATCAAGAACATTGATCCCCAGTTGCTTTTTAGCCTGATTGCTGAGCTACCTGTGACTGATTCTGTGAACTGTTACAACTCTGCACTATCTTCTATTCTTGATATTGTGGCACCTTTGAAAGAACGAGTTGTTTCTTTCACTAGGTCATCCCCTTGGTACACTAAGGAATTGCGGGCTCTCAAAGTAGAGGGAAGGAAGATTGAGCGCTTATACAAAAAATCTGGTCTTACTGTCCATAGGTAGATGTTTGATGAGCAGCAGTTGAAGTATCATCTTGCCCTTGATTCCACCAGAAAGGTGTATTATTCACACATGATTAATGAAGGTGTTTTAAATAGGTGTTTAAAACAATTAACTGGTTTTTGAAGCCTCATAATCAAAACATGCGTCCTTCTGTTGAGTTGTGCGACAAATTTCATAAGTATTTTACTGAGAAAGTTCAAGATATCCACAATTCCATGCTTGCTGGTTCTTCACTGCTGACCAATGAGTTCCACCCTACAAATTTGTTATTTAATTTTTCAAATTTTGAAATTGTTGGTTCAGATGATATTTTGAAACTGGTCATGTCTATGAATCCATCTACGTGCCTTCTTGATCCTATGCCTATTGAGGTATTGAAACAGTGTGCAACATTCCTGGGTCCCTCTATTACTGCAATCATTAACACCTCTCTATCTACTGGAAAGGTTTCTTCAGTCCTCAAGCTAGCTGCCATTACACCAGTTCTTAAAAAGACTGGTTCTAATGTGGAGGATTTGTCAAACTCAAGCTCATCTTCCATTTTTGGCTAAGGTTCTTGAACGAGTTGTTGCCGGCCAGTTACAACAATACCTGTCCATAAACAATATCTTAGAACCCTTTCAATCCGGATTTAGATCAGGTCATAGCACTGAGACTGCTCTAGTCCAGGTTATAAATGATCTTCTCATTTCTGCTGACATGGGGGCTTGTAGTATTTTACTCCTGTTAGACATTACTGCTGCTTTTGACACAATATCTCATGCTGTCCTTCTTGAAAGATTGCATACATGGTTAGGCATCTCTGGTATTGCACTTGAATGGTTTAAATCTTATCTTACAAATCGCTTTCAATTTATCTGTTTGGGTAAATGTCAGTCTGAACCAACATTAGTGCAGCTGGGAGTTCCGCAGGGATCTGTACTTGGACCTATCCTGTTTAGTATTTATATGTTGCCTCTGGGTCAGATCATTCGCAAGTTTGGGTTAGGGTTTCATTTTTATGCCGATGATACTCAGATCTATCTCAGCACGCACCCTAATCCTAATCTTGCAATTACAACACTTACTGCTTGCTTGGGTGAGATAAAAGCCTGGTTGCACATTAATTTTCTCATGCTCAATGAGTCAAAAACAGAACTTTTGTGTATCGGTATGCCAGCGGCTATACATAAATTAAATAGTTCTAAAGTGATTACTGATTGTGGCTTCGCTACTCCATCCACCCAAGTACGAAATCTTGGCGTTATTTTCGACCCTCAACTATTGTTTGATGCCCATATCAAAATGATTTCAAAAACTGCATTTTTCCATTTAAGAAACATTACAAGACTCCGTCCTTTTCTATCATTGCCTGATGCAGAAAGGCTCATCCATGCCTTTATTACATTGAGGCTTGATTACTGCAACGCACTTTATGTTGGTCTCCCTGATAAGTCTATTAAGAAATTACAATATATTCAGAATTCAGCTGCTCGGGTACTAGCGTATACAACTGCCCGTCAACATATTACTCCAGTACTGCAAAACTGGCATTGGCTTCCTATTCAAGCGCATATTGATTTTAAAATCCTAATCTTAATTTATAAAGCTATTCATCGGACTGCCCCTTCCTATATATCCAGTTTAGTTGCTCCTTATACTCCCGCTCCTCTGATCTAGCACTCTCTCTCGGGGTTCGGAAGCCCGCGCTGCGGTCTCTTCCCCCTCCGAGTGAGAGCTTGCTGCTGCTATCTTCCTCCGAGGAGGTTGATATGGTTAGCATTAATACTGCTTTTTAGATTGCTTGTTTTTCTCTCGCTATATCATGTGTGGGGATACACACGATTTATGAGTGGTTTGTTTGGGAGTGGAGTACGCACAGTCAGCTCTCGTTCATTCATAAAATGCAACGCATTTTTCTTCTTGCGGGTAGAAGCTCTTATGCAATATAGAATCGAGCGGCTCGTTATGGGTCTGCAACAAAATTAATGCATTGCAAGCTATCACGATTCTTTTATATTGCATATATTTTGATGATTTTCAGCTTAACATCCAGACCGTGTTTCACTTGTTTGGTTGTTTGGCTGCATTTATGGAGCTGCTCATCCATGCCTTTATTACATCGAGGCTTGATTACTGCAATGCACTTTATGTTGGTCTCCCTGATAAGTCTATTAAGAAATTACAATATATTCAGAATTCAGCTGCTCGGGTACTAACGTATACAACTGCCCGTCAACATATTACTCCGGTACTGCAAAACTTGCATTGGCTTCCTATTCAAGCGCGTATTGATTTTAAAATCCTGATCTTAACTTATATTATAAAGCTATTCATCGGACTGCCCCTTCCTATATATCCAGTTTAGTTGCTCCTTATACTCCCGCTCGCCCTTTGCGCTCAGCTGGGTTGTGTATCCTTCAGCAGCCTGCACATAAATTAAAAACTCTATGGGTCGTAGAGCTTTCTCTGTCTCAGCTCCACGACTGTGGAATGCTCTACCAGCCGGAATTAGAGATTCTCCAACATTGAACTGCTTTAAGACATTTTTAAAGACTTATCTTTTTAAAGTTGCTTACTGTATCTGAGTATGTTTATGCTGTTTTATTGTGTGTTTATCGCTGTTATTTTATTATGCTTGTGGTTGTGCTATGGGTTAAGAAACCCATGCTTGTTGTTGTTATGCTTGCAGTTGTAGCATGTGAGTACTAAACTAAGTTCTCATTCACACACAAGTTTACGTTAAAAACACACATGAGTTACAAAAACAGTCTGGGAAATAAATTGCATGTTTATTTTAGATCTGTGTGGCAGCAGCAATATACATGTAATAAATAAATAAATCCACTGCTCTGTTGTCTCCTCTGAGGCTGGGACTCTAAATAGTGTTCTGTGCTCGTCTGTGCAGCCAAAGGCAGAACAGTTAACATGTTTTGCTCAAACTTTCGCCATGGAATGGCGTTTTCAAAAATGTTCGGTTTCAGTAACCTGGTGCTGCGTTTGCGTGTGGACGAACAGCCAAACCGCGTAGAGTTGGAAAAAGGATCACCCCCCTCCTAAAAATGACTTGTAAACTCAATCAGG
>NW_015645073.1:360111-373696 GCF_001515625.1 Sinocyclocheilus rhinocerous | reverse complement strand
AGCTGTGGTCATTTTGATTAGCTCAGCATGAAAAGAGCTTTTACTTGAGCATTTCAGTTTTTGGTAGTGCAACTGAAGCAAACAATCAGCTATGGGTGGCAAGGCACTGTCAAAAGATCTCCAGGATAAAGTTGTGGACAGGCACAATTCAGGAGATGGTTACAAAAAAAAATTCAAAGGTTTTATAAATGCAGATAGGCACAGTGAAGTCTATTAGTAAGAAGTGGGAGGTATTTGGTACAACACAGACCCTCTCTGGATCAGGACGTCGCTCCAAACTGGGTGAAAGAGCCAGGAGGAAACTGGTCAGAGAGGTGACCAAGAGGCCTACAGCAACTCTGAAAAAGCTGCAGGAATTTATGACAAAGAGTGGACATTGTGTGCATGTGACAATATCACAAATTCTCCACAAATGTGGCTTGTAGGGTTGCAAAAAAAAAAAGCCACTCCTCAAGAAAGGCCACATGCAGTCAGACTGAGCTTTGTCAGAACGCACCTTGAAGATTCTGAGACTAAAATTGAATTATTTGGCCTCAACACCAAACGACATGTCTGGGGGAAATCCAATACAGCTCACCATCCAAATAACAGCATTCCTCCAGTAAAGCATGGAGGTGGTGATATCCTGTTCTGGGGTGTTTCTCTGCAGCAGGGACTGGAGCACTTGTCAGGATAGAAGGAAACATGGATGGGGCAAAATACCATCAAATTCTTGACGAAAATCTGCTGCCCTCTGCCAGAAAGTTGTCAATGGGAAGAAGGTTTACCTTCCAACATGGCAATGACCCAAAGCACACAGCAAAACTGAGCACATAGTGGTAAATGAAAAAGGTGTATGTTCTTGCATGGCCTAGTCAGAGCCCAGACTTAAACCCCACTGAAAATCTGTGCAGTGGCTTGAAGGCTGCAGTCCACAAACACTCACCATCAAACTGAACTGAACTTGAGCAGTTCTGCAAAGAAGAGTGGGCAAATATCGCAAAGTTAGTAGAGACAAATCCCAACAGACTAAAGGCTGTAATTAAAGCAAAAGGTGATTCAACAAAATACACAAGCGGGTGATCCTTTTTCTAACTCAGTGATTCTGTTTTTTTTATTTTAATTATTTTTCTGAAATGTTGGTGTTATATCTTTCACTTGGATGTTATAAGTTGCACTGAGTAAATACAGCTGGATAAAACAAAAACTGTGTCCGTCTTCATTTCAGGCTGAAAAAGCAACAAAAATTTGATTATTTTAAAGGGGGATGATTCTTTTCTATACCCACTGTATGTATACTATATATAGAGAGAGAAAGAGGACATTTATTTAAATCAGTAAACAAATACACTACCATTCAAAAAATGTTGAAGTCTCGTATGCTCACCAAGGCTCAAAAATACATTAAAAACAGTGATATTGTGAAATATTATTACAATTTAAAATAACTGTTTTCTATTTGAATATGTTGTCAAATGTAATTTATTCCTGTGATCAAAGCTGAATTGTCAGCATCATTTCGCCAGTCTTCAGTGTCACATGATCTTTCAGAAATCATTCTAATATGCTGATTTGCTGCTAAAGAAACAATTCTTATTATTATCAATGTTGTTTTTCAGGATTCTTCAATGAAGAGAAATTTAAAAAGAACAGCATTTATTTGAAATAGGATTTTTTAAAATAATATTCTAAATGTCTTTACTGTCACTTCTGAATAAAAGTATTCATTTCTTTAAAAAAAGAATTTACTGACCCCAATCTTTTGAACTATAATCTATAGTAAACCTATAACTCTATAATTATCGCTAATGATGATATGATAACTAATTTATTTATTATTTTTGAACTGACATAAATAATACATTGTAAGGGTCAGCCAATAGTCCCTAATTAGAGAACAGTTTAATAAACATACTAAATAATGTTTTAATCAAAATGTGAAAAAATATTTTTTTACCTCAACATATAATCAATGGAAATTCCCACTATGATAGAAAAACAAACATCTGTTCCAGCAGCCTGCTGAATGTGTTGGTGTTTGAGCACCGTGTGTCAGTGAGCGCAAAGCTCTGACCTCATTAGTGCGTCGCTCCCGTGCCGAGTGAGGTTGCATGTCTGATCTTGGCATAGTAAACGGGCAGCAGAAGGGCAGACGGCTATTCTTTCACCCCTCCAGACTGGAACACACACACAATACTGTCTGGACAAAGAGACTTTTCCCTGAGACCTGTAGAGAGATTAGACGGCTATTTAAGACAGTACATTTGCATATTTGGCAGCCGTTTTTATCTAAAACTACTTGCATTCAAGGCACTTTTTTTGTTTGTTTATGCGTTCCCTGTAAATCAAATCTGTGACCTTGGTGTTGCTAACTTCCTCCTAATTCAAAGAATAGTTCAGCCAAAAATGAAAATTTGTTGAAAATGTACTCACCATCAGGCCATCCAAGATGTAGATGAGTGAAGTTTTTATCAGCTGTTTGGACTCTCATTCTGACGGCACCCATTCACTGCAGAGGATCCATTGGTGAGCAAGTGATGTGATGCTACATTTCTCAAAATCTGTTCTGATGAAGAACCAACTCATCTACATCTATGGCCTGGGGCTGGGGGTGACTTCAGAAAGTTAATTTTGGGGTGAACTATTCCTTTAAAAAAATGAAGTTGAAATTGGTTAAATTAATTTAATGAGATAAAGTAACAGGAAAACATGTTGCCATGACTTACTGATCTTATAATTTTTTATAGTTCAGCATGCATATGTATCTAACCATAACTTTAAAGTATAGTAAAAATGTATAGTGGAAAGTATATAAAGTATAGTGAAAAATGAAAATTGTGTCAACATGTACTCACCCTCATGCTGTTTTTTTTAAACCTGTTCCTGAACAACAGTCCATGAAAATCAATGGGGTCCAAAACAACATTAGACCCTTTTGACTTTTAAAATGTCACTGCTAGTGTAACTTTTCAAGTTCATGGAGAAATGGCTAAATGAAAATGCGTTCTCAACTTTGAAGAAGTGAGATGTTTATTTTTTTTTATATATAATTTTTCATTTTCTGTTGCGCCATGTATGTATATGTGCAATACGCTTTCAACATGTCCCAAGAGTTCGCGTCTGTGTTTGCGTACGTGCATAGAGAATGTTTCTGTCCTCTGATCAAATGAAACACTGAAAGGCAAGTGTTTGAAAGAGTGCATATGGTCTTATTTTTAGATACATACACTGTGCATCGATGAGTTTCACACAGGCGACATTAGTCTGTGTGCTACGGCAGTTGTTGGTGATCATTGTAAGGGGAAGAAAGGGAAACTCAAAGCTAAAGAAAGTAAATAAAATCTAATTAGTGGCAAAAACTCCTTTAGCAGTGGAATGAGCTGAGGGATCATGGGAAAAGCAGCACAAATGATCAAAAGAGTGGAATACATTCCTGTAATAAAGGGAGCCAACGCTGCTAAATATTAAAGGAAAACGTAACCCCCTTACCGTCACCTTCCCTGTCTCCACTCCCCAAGAGCATTTCTGACTTCTAACCGATAATCATAATGACGGAAGGGTCACCGTCTGTGTCACCGTGAGGAGGTGGAGGAATCTCTCATTAGACCGTTCTGCAAAACGGCCTCTTCACACGATCCTCTCCTGAGAATCTCGCCATTTAGACACTGAAAAAAATCTGTGGAATTAAATCAGATATTGGTGGGAGAGAACGGCGCCTTTCTAGAACCATCTTAAACTGGCAGGAGGTGCACGGTTTTGATATATCGTGTGCGGGTGTGCGCGCGTCATCGGTTTGGCCGGGATTTCAAAGAGGCGCTTTCAGCTGAAACGTCTGCTTGTTTTTGTTCATCAGATTTCTCAGATTGCACTGATTTTCAAAGTCTTAGAAGTTATAGAGCTGAGTACTCTAAATGTCTGTGGACTTCGGTGCGTTGACAGAAAAATGCTGCAGGGAGGCTTGACATCAAGGTATTACGAAGGACTGAACGGAACGGCAGCCAATGAAAACTCAGCCTGTCAGATTCAATAGGCAGAAAAGTATCTGACGGCTGGTCTGGTTGGCTAAGAATTTGACTAAATGGAGTCTGTTCGAGCTTGCCGCTAATGCAAACAGTTGCAACTAGTTCTGCTGCTAGATCATGCTTTGAGTCTATAACTGTGTGACAGCCATATACAGCCAAAAAATAAAAATGAAGGTTTGGGTCATTTTTTAAAATGTTTTTGAAATACGTCTGAAATAAGAAAAACAGTAATACAGTAAAAACTGTAATAAAATCAGACATACAGTAAAAACTGTAATATTGTGAAATATTATTACAATTTAACTTTTTACTATTTGAATATATTTAAAATATATATATTGAATATATTATAAAATGCTATTTATTCCTGTGATGCAAAGCTGAATTTTCATTGTATATACATTTGATAACTTATATATATTCTAGCGATATATGTTTTGTATATTTTTGAAAATATATTTTAAACATATATATATATATATATATATATATTCCATAAAAAGTTTAAATATAAATACATATATAAAAATTATTAATTAAATAATTAAATGTAGCCTATAAAATATAGTACTGAAATTTCAGATAATTCAGTGCTCACATATAAGCAAAATTTCTTGCCTAAACCACACTGCGACAACTCAAATGTCACCCATAGGCTGACAGAAACTACAAGCAGATGCGCCATGACATTTTTGCACTGTAATTGACTGAGTGAGAAATGCATGCTTTCCTTCTCAACATCATCATTCTCTCCACTCACACACTCTCCGCCAACACAGCTTTGGATTTGCCAGAAACAGTGAAGAAGGCTGACGCTGCATTGTGTTTGTGAGTCCTTTTCTTAATATAAACACTGATCCACTGACTAGTCGACTGCTTTTCTGGATGACTACTATAAATGAGCAGCAAGCAAGCCCAACTCTGGATGTACTTGTATAGATACAGGCTTAAACGCACAACAGATGGTAGCAATAAAAAATTTAATGCCGATTAAATGATCTAATGCACATATTCACATGGTCTGTGAATTGTGATTACGTTATTCTGCTAATTTACAGCACCTGCATAAGCGGTTGGCTTGGTGTCTAGGGGAATCGTTCAAAGTCATCTGCATAATTCGTTTGTGAGGCAGCTTAAAGCAGCAAGCCATTTGATAATGAGTTGACAAGCTAGTTTTAAACTTGTCAACAAAATTTAGAGTGATTATAATTTTTTGTGGGAAGTTGTTTACCCAGCTGGATGAAGGCCATGTTTAGCTGGCTGATATAGCTGGAAATGAAGATCTTTGTGATGCTGCAAATTAGAGAAATCTGCTCTCTGCTTTTGTCATATGCTATAACCTGCTGCTGTGAGGGTTGCCATGTGCAATAAATACTGTTTTAATACAATTAAGAATGAAACTTTTAAAGGAAACATGCCAAAGAAAACTGGATTTCCATTGCTCTTTTGAAATATAAGACGAACTCTGAGTTTTATACTGTACCAAACCTTAGCGTTGATCTGACATCAGAATCTAGTTCAGCTGCATGGTTGGTGTGAACGCGGTTTCAGTTCCATTGTTGAACAAATATATGTATTATAAATATGTATTAAACTTGGAAGAAAAATCTGTAAAATAACTACTCAGACATAATTTTGTGAGTCTGAGTTTCACTCAAGCTTTTGAGTCCATTTGACATCAGAATTCACTTCAGTTGGTTGGTGTGAAAGTGGTTTCAATTCCATTCTTGAAAAAATATATTAAATATATTATAACTATTTATTAAACTCGGAAGTAAAAATCTGTCAATTAACTATGACATAATTTAGTTTTGAGTCCATTTGACATCAGAATTCGCTTCAGTTGGTGTGAAAGCGATTTCAATTCCATTCTTGAACAAATATATTTAATATATTATAAATATGTATTAAACTTTGAAGAAAAATCTGTAAAATAACTACTCAGACATAATTTTGTGAGTCTGAGTTTCACTCAAGCTTTTGAGTCCATTTGACATCAGAATTCACTTCAGTTGGTTGGTGTGAAAGTGGTTTCAATTCCATTCTTGAAAAAATATATTTAATATATTATAACTATTTATTAAACTTGGAAGTAAAAATCTGTCAATTTACTATGACATCATTTTGTGACTGAGTTTTCCATTTGACATCAGAATTCGCTTCGGTTGGTGTAAAAGCGATTTCAATTCCATTCTTGAGCAAACATATTAAATATATTATTGCTATTTAATAAACTTTGGAAGAAAAATCCGTCAATTTACTACTCTGACATAATTTTGTGAGTCTGAGTTTCACTCAAGGTTTTGAGTCCATTTGACATCAGAATTCGCTTCGGTTGGTTGGTGGGAAAGTGGCTTGTATTCTTAAATCTGTCAAATTATTACTCTAACATAATGTTATGACTAGAGATTTGAAAATGACTGTCCGCCACAATTGTGCCACATATGAGGTGTTTAAAGAATGAGACTGACACAGCATATCCTTGTCTTCACATTACTTCATTAATATATCTTTGTTAAATTACTTTAATTATCCCTGTGTTTACTTTTTGCATAGTCACATTTATAACGTACTAGCAGACAGTTTTATGTCATGTTAACAGTAGTATTAAGTGCATGATTAGCTTCTAATGAAGCTGCCACAGAGTTCATCACTGCTTTGAAATCAAATTAATCATTGAATAAGTCAGTGAAATTACTAAAAAGAAGCTTTTTAAAAAAGGAATATATGCGTTTCTTTAAAAAGGTGGTTTGGAGAACGGTTCGTAGTTCACAGCTGGAGTGACAGCAATCCATCTTTCCCGCTGCCTGTCACACTTACTCCAGTATAATGCATTTCTCAGGGCTGCTTGTCTCTGAATAAATTGCCTTCAGTGAACTGTGGTGCTGTGGTTAACCAATATTTACAGAGGTCATTTACATATCGTCTTAAAGGTGCAGCAAAAACAGTCGGTTTAATTCTAAAATCAGAGAGAAGTTGAAAAACATTCCTTGCAAGAAACCTTGTATAGCATTACAAATGGATTTTGGGAGGACAGGCATAACTCTTGTAATATTTAACACTAAAGTGCTTCAACATTTCATTCTGTGGTTTATATGCATAACAAGGCTTCTGTGCCGCCTGACGGCTCATTCCATCTGGCTGTATCTCACATGTGGTCTGTGTCAGTCTATTTTTGACTCTCATCTTCCTTCTATAAGCTGTGATTGAAGATTCGACACATTCTCCTCTCAGCGAGATATGTATTTCTGCTCATTTATCTCCCAAAACGCAGTTATTTGCGTTAATATATGTCAGTGATAAAACGATCACTTGAATCAGTACTACATTTCTCGCTCTCGCTCTGCTTCTAATGTCGTCTGTGTCTATTTATCTCACAGTCTCATCTTCTAACCAAAGGCTCTGCTTAGTGGCTTTATTAAAAGACACACACATTATTTCTGTCTCTTTGAACCACACATACACGTATTTGCCTTTCGCATGGGTACCGAAATATACTTATGCCCACCGGTATATAAATAGCTATGTAAAAAAATCTAAGCTGGAATTCCCATAACGCAGCATTTTACTCAACAAACTCTATTCATGTCTCCCCTGAGCTCAGAGATGGGTTTATTTGTGAGTTTTAATTAGAAAAATTCCCTCTTAATCGGCTATTCAAAATTAAGCCCTCAAAAAAGGTTAGAAGAATGATTTAATTAGCAGGAAACATCAGCCAGTCCCTGCCAAAAAAAGCTGCCAATGTCTCGCCCATCTTGATTGTATTAGTTTGTGAATGTTGGTGCGTGTGTGGTCCAATCATGCAAACACATGCGTGTGTATGTTTTTCAAACGTCTGAGTGGAAATGTTTCCTCATCATTTTTAATTAAATACAAATCTTAACATGTCACAAATTTGCTTATTTGAGCTCAAAATAGTGGAAAATCTTACATATTTCTTCTTTTTTACATCATTACATACAACCTTCTTATTTATTTACAGGTTTAAGTGAAAATCCCAGATTTTTAGACTTTATGTATGCATGCATGTGTCTAGTCTGTCTAAAAGATCATGCATGTTTGATTTATTGATTACAATGACACAAGCTGCATGTAAACAGTGTTTTCATGAAACATGCATGCATTTTGACTGCATATATGTATGAGCGTGTGCATCTACCTGCACTGTGCATGTGAGCATGTGTGTTGTGTTATCCTTTTGGAGACTAGTAAACACTCTTGCTGCATTTACCTCATTTATCTCACTTGTGTCAAACTGTGTTTGTGGTCTTCGGATGTGTTTTAAAGGAACATAATTTTTAAGAACCAAACAAAGCTAAAAACAAAACACGGGCATATGTGTACGTTTGTGTAGACGTGTTTATTTTAAAGCACCATGGAATGGTTTGATGAATGATTTTAGTTTTCTAACAGACTGTAACATTTTAACAGCCTCAAAACTCTAAAGTTTTAGTCTTTAAAGGAGTAGTTCACCCAGAAAATGAGGCACATGCTCAGGCCATGTAATACACAAATTCATCATTTAAGACATTTTTAACTTCAAACCATTGCTTGCGACTAAAATATGAGTCCTCTGTCCAGTGAAGAAGTCACCTTGTCTGAATCAGGATGAGAAATATGCACTTATCGATTCAAGTCAAGACTTGATTTTATGGACTGTTATTTTATGGCTCGTTTCCACCAAGCGGTACGGTTCAGTACAGTACAGTACGGTATGCAATTATTTCCGTTTCCATTGTCAGTAGTTTTGAATGGTATCAAAGTAGCGAACCGTTACATACCACTTCCGGGACCCTTCCGTTGGGTTACCTAGCACAGTAGTCCGGTACCTAAAGGGTGGAGCTAGACTCTCTGCAGAACGTTGATTGGTTGACAGAGTATTGTCACTTGCTCGTGCTACAAGGGGAATGACAACAGAAGAGAAATGAAGCATCTACTTCACTCGTTCCACCATGCTGCTCGTGCGTGTTGGGCTTGTTTACATCAGAGTGTGCAAACACAAAAAATATAACAGTGTATTTTAGAATTTTATATTTTCACACACATACACACAGACAATGTCGCGCTTTCTTCTTCGTGCGAGAATGACGTTGATCTCTACTCTACGATCTCTACATACCCCAAGGGGTAAATGAGGCTTTAGGGTTAAGACAGATGGATCAATGGATTTGTTTCTTACAAACATGCAGCTTTCCATTTCATAAGACATTAATTGATGGATTGGAGTGGTGTGGATTACTTGTGGATTATTGTAGTGTTTTTATCAGCTGTTTGGACTCTCATTCTGACGGCACCCATTCAATGCAGAGGATCCATTGGTGAGCAAGTGATGTAATGCTAAATTTCTCCAAATCTGTTTGATGAAAAAACATCTTGGATGGCCTGAGTGTGAGCAAATTTTCTGCAAATTTGATCCCCTGGCCATTAAAATATAATACAGTAATTGAGACCAAGTCGGAAACTATCTTTATCCATGTGCGTGTGTGTGTGTCTCACCCTCAAAACTTGATTTAGTAGCAGAAGCCGGAAAGAGGAAAGAGACAGGAATAATGGCCTGATATCCGACTTCACCAATCGGATAAGAGACACCAATAGAGCTCAGTCCAATAGACTCCACTTCCTGAGATATAGGCCTAATCCAATCTCAAAGATCAAATGTCCTCTTCAAAACAGTACGATCCACACCACTAGACCAACTAAAGGAGGAAAGGATTATTTTTGGTTATTAAGCCCAGAAATCTGCTGGAGTCTCTGCCTAGCAAGTGAGGCTTACAAAAAATCATTAGTTTGAAAATCATAGACTGTGCCTTGGAGTTTTTATTTTAAAAACAGAGCAGCTTCAAGAATAGTTTCCCAAAATGAAAATTGTCATTATTTACTTACCCTCATCTTGTTCCAAACCTGTATGTTGTTGTTTATTCAGTTAAACTGTCTATCCATAGGACCTCAGATCTGTCAAACTCCCAGAAAACACTATAAAAGTAGTCTACACCAGCCGCTTTGTAACTTTGGGTGAAAGAGCTGTGTGTGGAAAAATATGACAATATAAATACAGATAAGTTCGTGAGTGGGTATAATTTGTATTTCTGACATGACGTACACCTGTGTCGCGCGCTTCTCACGTTAGAGGTTGGTGAGTTCGAAACACTCCTGCTTACCGAAGCTTCAAACCCGTTACGAATAATTTGTTTTGAATCAATGTTTCGGACCGCGTCTCAAACTGATCACGTCACGTGATTGCAGCAATCGAAGCGTTTATCATACTGTTTGGTTGATCTCAAGTGAATTATGATTTATTATTGTAGAACATTTTTATACAGTTATTAGTCCTGGTACACTAAATAAGTGCTGTTAATGAATAAAATATGAAATGTTATTTGCCTATTTGTCCTTAATGATGTTTACCGATAGATTTGTAGATTGTGTTTTAATAAAAGCACTTTTCAATATTGTACAAAATGTAGAACATTTTTTGCCGTGTTGTTATTGTATTTACACAGTTTTAACCAGTAGATGTCCTCCGCCTATGGCGTTTTGAGCACTTCGAAACCATTGAATCATTTTGTGAAGTAACTGTCCAAGTATCGAAAGTTTTTCCCATCACCGCCTCAGGCTGTCTGACTCAGGGAAAAAATAGCTTATGAATCGTTCAATAGTCTTACCAACTCAGACCTTTAAAGGGTTAGTTCACCCAAAAATTTTAATTCTGTCATTAATTACTCACCCTCGTGTTGTTCGAAACCCGGTGGTAGTTACCTTGCTGTCTATGGGATGGTCAGAGAGCCCTCAGATTTCATCAAAAATATCTTAAATTGTGTTTCGAAGATGAATGAAGGTCTTACGGGTTTGGAACAACACGGGGGTGAGTAATTAATGACAGAATTTTCATTTTTGGGTGAACTAACCCTTTAATTCAGTATGATTAATCCTTCTCTAAATTAACTCACCAAATCTGTCAGGGCGGCTTCAGAATCAACACATGACTCATGCATTAAAATGAGTCATTCATCATTAGCTCAATATAGTCAGTGTGCGCTTGCCTGCTGTGTCCAAATAAGCCAAAGCTTTTTTTTTTTCTTTGTTCATGGTTATCCTTATTTTATAGCTTACCACTAGATATGGCAATTAATGCAATGAAATTGATTAGAAGGCTCACTGACAATGAGAGTAAAATTGTAGCTTAGAGAACAAATGCGTTTTCACTAAAATGGTGGTGATGGGTCTTGAGAACGGCTGGAAACCTTGCATTGCATTGCATTGCATGCATTCTTCCACCGATGCCCTGTTGAATTTACAGCGCGAAACATACGTCCATTTACCAAAAAGAATGACACGGCCGGTGTAGTGATTCAGTTCGTTGATGTTCGATTCCAGAACTACTGACTCTTATGAGCCGTTTCTTTGGAGTGACTCAAAAACAAACACCACAAGTGATGATCGATTCCAGAACGAATGATTCTTATGAGCCTATTCTTTTGAGCGATTCATAAACAAACAGCACAATCAGTGTAGTTCAGTTTAGTTACTGAATGGTTGTTCATATGACAACTTGTTAGTGATGCACATTATGAGATTTGCCCGTAGTATTTTATAAATGTTAAAGTTTTTTTTTTTGTATTTAATAATAAATAACAATTTTAAAAACAGCAAATCTTTTCCAGTTATAAATTATAAAGCCAGGTTTTTTTTGTGCCATCTTGTACACACATTTAGCAAATAATAGTTTTACATTTATTTATTAATGAACTAGGAGTTTCACCAGTTCTGCCACATAACAAGCCAGTCATTTACCCGCGCCAACTAGTCGACTGCTTTTTTGGATGACTAGTCAACTACAGTAGTAAATATGAGCAGTCCATTTCTAAGCCCTGCTTCATCTTATAAAGATTTAGCTAACGCCGATCCTGCACTCTAGTTCTCTTCAATCAAGAATTCTAGCTAATGAGAGTCCCAAAGCACCAAACACACACAATCACCATAATCCACATTCTCTAACATGCATTGGCCACGTGTGTTACAGACATGCTCACACATGCACACTGAATAAATGTAAAAGAGACTGTTTAAAGAGCCATACTCGGTGTCTAGGGTTCTGTAGATGTCGGTTTAACTGCTGTATAGGGGATCATTGACGGTTCTGCATGAGTAACTGAAAATAACAATCATTCTCCACAAAAGCAATTACTGTTACAATGACTCTGCTCGGCTCGTCTCATTGGACCATTAGTGTAACGGTCTGTTACCGTAAGCTGTGATTGGTCAATGGGGCTTGAGTTTCATAGCTTAAATGAGAAAATGTCACAAACATTCTCAGTCAGTCACGCTTAAACTCTCAATATGTGTCTGTTTTCCAAACAGTCCAGCTTTACCAGTATAAGCAATTTTTAGTAGCAGTGTAGCAGGACAAATCTCTATATACAAGCCCGATGAGACAGGAATTTGACATTTTTGGGTTTGGTAGACACTTTTATCCAAAGTGACTTTCATTGCTTTCAATTTTATCAGTTCATATATTCGCTGGGAATGAAAGCCATGACTTGGTGTAGCTAATTTGCTATAATGATTCTCTCTCTAGTTGCATTGGGAAGGCCTAATCCTTTCAATGAATCATTTGGTTCAAATGATTGGTTTTTGTGAAACAGTTGGTTCAGTTTTTTAAAATGGCTGTTAATTATGAGTGTTTATTTTTGAAAGACTGGAGTAATGATGCTGAAAATTCTACTTTGCATCACAGGAATAAATTACATTTTAAAATGTATTACAATAGAAAACAGTTATTTTAAATTGTAAAAATATTTTTTCATCAAATAAATGCAGTCTTGCTTAGCAAAATATATAGACTATACAAACCTGCAGCCATAACCCAACCCTCAACCCTCAAATCCTCTATACTGACCATAAACTAAACCAAAGGAAGCAAGTTTCACTCAACAGAATAAAACAGTCCACCTTTCACCAGCATGTCTCTGCGATCTCTGTCCTCGCCACTAATGCAATTGTGGTATGAAACCCTGAGTCACAGTTCTGAACTTCAGTAGTTGTGTGTGTCTCTGAGGCCTGTATGTATAGATTGGCAGCCAGTCAAATCCAGAACAGCTCCAGAACGGTGTTAACATCAGGACTTCATCAGCGCTCGCCTCGTGCCGCGTGCCTCTGCTGAACGAGATAGATGTCTTAATAATAAAAACAGCAGCCTTCATAAATGGAAGAAATAAAATCAATAATAAACATAAAATAGCTGGGAAAACAATGCGCCTGGTTGCCATCAGAAAAAAAGTGCACTTTACTAAAATTATTGTTATTTCTTTTGCTCCGCCACTGCCTATGCTTCTGAACTTTCCGTGTGTATTTGCGTGTAATCGATGCTCTGCATCCATTAAATAGATGTTCATCTGCCTGTTGGTGGGGAATCGTAGATCTTGTGGTAATAAACATCATGTAGGCCGGTTGCTCTGACCTCTACATCACACCCTTTGTCCTTCAGACATGAGCAAGCATGTGCGCATACACACAAACACACACACACACACACACGTGCACACACACATACTTGTATTTGTGGTTTACGGGGACTCTATATGTTT
>NW_015645073.1:347833-359948 GCF_001515625.1 Sinocyclocheilus rhinocerous | reverse complement strand
CACACACACACACACACACACACACACACACACACACAGACAGTAATCTGAAGGTGCAAAAAGCAAATCGGTTTCATTCAATCTATGCCACTTTACACCTGCTTTCTCTAACACACTTTTTATTTATCTGCATTATAATAACTTCATTGGCTTGTATTGTTTTTAAATTATAGGCTAATTATAATATATACATCTTAACATTACACCTACACCTTTAGGAAACATTTTGGCATTGTATATATCATGTATACAAGCTAAAATTAAAACTATTTAAAAGAAAAATTGTGTTACTTTAGTTGCCAAGGCAATATTTCTCATTTTAATTTAATAACTAAAATAACCTAACTAAAACTAAAATAACTAAAACTAAAATAAAAATTAATTAAACCTATGTAGAAATATATAAAAACAACAAAAACTGCTAAACACACACAATATTAACAAAAATGAAAATGGAAAGTATAAAAATAAAACCTGCAAAAAAATTATATATATATATATATATATATGATATCTAAATAAAATTGTCTTTTTCCATTATTTGCCACTTTACACCTTTCTCTAACTCTGACACATACATGCTATTTATTTCTATGCATTATTGCGGCTTGTATTATTTTTAAATTAGGCTAATTATAATTAGTACATCCTAACCTTACGCCTACACCTTAAAGAAACCTTTTGGCATTGTTCGATTTTAATTAAGATATTATTTAATCCCTTTATGAAGCTGTTTTCATTATGAGAGCTATAAGGCGATTTCAGCAGCTCTCATTTGGTCTCAACAAAGATAGCAAACCTGACCCTCACCCACCCACCTCATGCGTTTGATGTCAGCTCTGCATGATAAGTGGATATCCGCCTAACAGCACACCAGCGGGACAGAAAAATCAGCCCCACCTGTCCCAATGCAGTCAGGGGTGCACAATGAAAATCGATTTGTGCATTATATCATGGCTACATTAATTACACGGAAGTGCATTTCTAAAAGACCCCGTAGCCACCCGTGATCATCACTCTGACACTCAGTTGGACGCACTGGAGCTTCAGCACGAGTGGACCAGCACACTTATGCAGGGCTGACCCATATATCACCTGCTACCGCAACGTCCAGCTGTTCTCAAATACAATGCAGTACAATACAATTCAGTCTTATTAATAGAGCGTTTTGTCTGTTTGCAGGCAATTTAGGTTTGGGCCTGTAAACAGACAAAACACAAACAGTGGGAAGGAAGACTCGAGTCAGGGCAACTAAAATTAAAACCATAAAAAATTCATAAACATTAACTAAAACAAAAAAAAATAAAAAAATTTAAATGACAAGAACACACAACAAAATTACTTTAAATTTAAACTTAAATTTAAAGTGAAATTTAAAATGAAAACAAAATATTCAATATAATATAAAAATATATATTTTTTTTAAATATTAACAAAAACTATAATGGTAAATCAGTAATAGTAAAATAACACTGACTGGAGTGGAAGTGTAGCCTAGGTTAACTATTTAGACAAGAAACATCCTTAAATTTGACTAAATATAATAATCTAATCTTTAAATAATAAATAATTATAAAAGAAATTACTGACAAAAGCACATGCACTTAATGCAAATATAATATGCACATTAATGATTTCCCATGCACAATAAATAATGCCAAACCGTGTGTGACTGTGTGTGTTGTGTGGATGTGTGGATGTGTGTGTGCGCGCTCGTCCGGTAGGCTGCGCTATGCTCGCACCCGCGGGAGTCGCTCTTTCCCCCCTTCCGTCCGCGCGCTTCCCCGGTCCCACACCGAGCGAGTGTGTGTGTGTGTGTGTATGTGTGTGTGTGTGTAAGAACGCGCGTGTGTGAACGCCGGAGCACATTGCTGTTGCAGAAGCTTCGGCGAGACGGTTGCACTACCGATGCGCGGTCGGATACGGAACTTCTCATGGATACGGCAAAGTAGCGCGCGGACGCCTGCCACTCACCGAACGGATTTATTACTCACGAGGATAGGTATGCGAAATGAAGTCATATGCAATGTGATTATTGATCAACTAACTGCGTTTGGGAGTGAAAGTTGGCTGGGCAGCAGACGGGGGCAGATTGAATGAAGGGGGGGCAAGTATTGAAGCAGGTTTATTCCGCAGTAAAGGCATGCGTTGCGTTGGCTGCGTTACGCGTTTGGGGTTTGAGACCTTTTTCAGTAGATCTTAGGGACAAATTGTGGTTGTGCATTGATGTTTTGAGTGCATTCAGGAGAAGCAGCCTTATTTAAGTTGTCATAGGGGGAATGACTGCACATAGAGGACTTGTGGACATGCAGAGGGCAGAGAAAGTTGTTGGAGGTGTGGTGGATGTTAATGCATGCATGCATGCTGCAGTGACAAGGTGGGAAGATCACAGCGTCCCGACTCCCGAGCATCCATGAAAGGGCTGTAAATTTACAAGCGGCCCCCGGTGCATGCGTGTATGAATTCTCAAGGGGCCCAGTGCATCTTTTAATTAAAACCCACGGAGCACATGCTCACAAACTGCACACTTCAGATCCTCCTTGAGAGCGTGTGTAGTCTGTGTGTGCGCGCTCCACGTATTAATGTGCTGAATTCACTTTTTTCTCTCCATCCTCATAAGATTGGCTTCACACCGCTCTGCGCTCGGATGATGTTGGCGTGCTCCGCACATCAATGGGAGACACACACTCTCTGAAATGCGACACTGCCCTGCATTAGGCGAATGCAGAGAGATATAGGGTCAACTAGACTCAGATATATGCATGCTTGCATACATAAACATATGTATGCGTGCATGCATTTAAAGTAAACTGTATGTTGAGCTGTTCATTCACTGTTATTGCTTAAAAAAAAAAAAGAAACCATCTTTCATTCTAAATGTAAAGGAAATTGTGAGCTACTTCTGGTTTGTTTTTCCACTAACACTCACTTTTATAGATGACTCACTTATTCCCAGCATTAGATTAGTTTTGATATGGGTTGAGTTTGGGGACAAAGCCAGGTTGGGCCAGGCAGTGCATATTTATGAGACACTCTTTGATTGGCAGTTTGGTTTGTGAAGAGATTTTGTGAACCACTTTTGAAATTAAAGGTCTGCTCCACCCAAAAATGAAAATTCTGTCTTTTACTCTCCCTAATGTTGTTCTAAAACTGCATGATTTTCTTTCTTATGTAGAACACAAAAGGAGATATTTTGAAAAATGCCTAAGCATCCATACAATGGAAGTCAATGGGGTCCAATGTTGTTTGGTTCCCAGCGTTCTTCAAAATATTTTCTTTTGTGTTCCACAGAAAGTCAAACAAGTTTGCAACTGCATGATGACAGAATTTTCTTTCTTGGGTGAACTATCCATTTAAGCATTTTGAGAAATTAGTTTTTAGTGGTACATTTTTATATGACCAATACCAGTTTTTTTAAATGGCCAATACTGATATCTAGAGAGCTTAGTGGTCAATATAATGTAACTATTTACATAATACCATTTAATAATAGTAATTGAGATCCTCAACAATGCTGAAATTTAAATGTAAACATTTATATAACTAAATTTGCTAAAGTATTTTGCATAAAATAGAGGAATGGTTCACCTAAAAATGAATATTTTGTCATCAATTTCTCATCTTCATTACAAACCAGAACACAAAATAAGATATTCAGCAGAAAGTCTGTGCTTCTCTATGCAATAAAAGTGAATGGTGACCATCCCTGTCAATTGATTTTTTCCCCCCTGAAAATGTGCTTACCTTTCAGTCTGTCCCTCACATATACGTAGCTAACATATGTCTTTTGAAGACTTTATCTACTGTATATAGCGCACAGGTTGTATGGACTACATTTATAATGCTTTTATTATTGTGCTTTACTGGAGTTTGGTCACCATTCGATTTTCCATGGGAGAAATACAGTTTGGAATGACATGTCGTGAGTAAATGAATGATTATTATTTTAAGCAATGCTAATCTCAAAATGGCTGATATATCAATCTAGCACTAGATAATATGGCTCAACCTTATATTTATTTATGTATGTTAATGCATTTTTCCCTTTCACAATTGAATCACCATTGGATAGTGCAGCCAAGTGATGCGTTTATGCCTCTGCTAATGCTCAAACTATAAAACATCAAACCACAGTGGAAACACATATTAAGATATGCTCAAAGTGCATCTAGGAACTGAGTGAAAGAGGAGCTAGTTAGTCTGTGTGAAGTGACACACACCCACTTTTGTCAGCATTCCAAACAGCTGTCTGTTCAGATACATGATATGTTTTCTGGAAAACATTTTTTTTTACTGGTCCACCTGTTCAGTGCCGTTTGTCCTTTATGCGTGCATCAGTCTGTGTGTGTGTGTGTGTGTGTGTGTGTGTGTGTATGCGGGTAGAATGACCTCCACGTCGCTGATCAATGCCGACGTTCTTCCTTAGAAACGGAGGGATGTGTCCCCGTGTGGGGCGACCCTTCCCCCATCTGTTCCCAGCGCAGCTCAGCGTGTGTGTGCGTGTGTGTGTGTGTGTGTGTGTGCGAGCCCATTCTCAGCATCTGCTTTGCCAAATGCCAGGACTCAGTGGACGCTTCACATTAAAATCAGCGGCCCGCTCCGCGTGTGTGAGGGGGTATGGAGTCCTGATGTGCCGTTGTTGCGTCTCCCAGTATCCACGCCATTGTTTGTGTGCGCGCTTTTGTTCTCCACTTGCGCTGGAATGCTCTTCAGTGCTGTGTCAACTGTAGAGACCCCCTCAGATCCCTGTCCTGCACCCCCGTGGCCCCTCTCTCCAATCTTTTCCTTGTTTTTCAGTCTTAATTTGTTTTGTCTTGCCCTTCTAGTTTGTCATTTTTCATAGAGGACTGAAAGATGGAGTAATTAGAGTTGGCTCTTTCTGAATGTTTCTTTCTGTGTGCGGTTGGGCCCCGTCAGCAGGACAGGGGCCACACTTATAAACAAATGTCTAAGACAGAGTCTACCAGAGTCTCTGTTGCTGTTTCTCAAAACCTATTGAGCTGCCTTTTTGGGCATTATAGATGCACTTCATCCCTTGCTAAAGAGACCGTGGCAGATACTTTGGCACTTTGTTGTATATTATGGTACTAAATTATTGCTTTTTTCATATACTATTATTTAAATGGTACTTTAAAGAACACTGTGGTATGGTATTAACATAATACATGTCAACAAAAACATGGGAAGAAAAGGCAATTTTCTAAGTAAACAGTTCATATACTATGGTATTTATGTGGTAGTCCAAAGTATACCAGGGTATTACCATGACATCATGCCCACATTATTAACATAGTACATGTGCAAAAACTATTTAGTGTTTTCTAGTGATGCGACAAATTTTTTTGGCCGAAAACCAAAAACAAAAGTTTTTGCAATTTAAATTTGGGTAACTAACTGGTTAGTTAAACTCTTTATGCTGTTCAGGGTGTAATGTTCTTGGTTGATAAATTAAACCATTTGTAGTTTTTAGGACTGGGGCACCAAAGTTATTTTTTACCGAAACACAAAACTGAAAGTTTTCATTTAGCTGAAAACCAAAGCCGAAAATAAAATTTCTGTACTTAAATTTGGGTAATTTAACTCTTTATGCTGTTCTGGATGCTGTTTTTGGTGGACTAATTAAAACAGTTGTAATAAAGTTCTTCAGGAATGAGGCGCCAAAATATTTTTTTTTAACGAAACATCTAAATGAAAAGTTTAGTCAAAAATGAATTTTCTTTAATTAAAATTAAGTAAATGGCTCATTGAACCTTTTATGATGTGTAAATTAAACCAGTCATAGTAAAGTTGTTCAAATATGAGGCACCAAAATTATTATTATTATTATTATTTTTTTTTTTTTTACCAAAACCAATAGTTTTCATTTAGCCGAAAATAGAAACGAAAGTAATGTTTCTGTAATTAACTTTGGGCAGTTGAATTCTTTATGCTGTTCTGGATGTTGTGTTTTCAGGTAATAAATTAAATTAGTTTAAGTGAAGTTCTTCGGCAATGAGGCGCCAGAAGTTTGCATTTACCAGAAAAGCAAAACCGAATATAATGTTTCAGTAATTAAATTTGGGTAATTGGGTAAATAAACATATGCTGTTCACGGTTTTGTGTTCTCGGATGATAAATTAAACCAGTCGTATAAAAATACTTTGGCGAAGAGCTGCAACTTGATATACAAATTTTATGTATTGCTACTCTAGCAATAGCATATTCTTTGTTCACGGTGAAGTATGTCCAAACTGCTGATGCTTCTTGTAGCTTATCCACAATGTGTGCATGAATAAATACTGATTCAGTCAAAACATGCCATCAGAAATGCGCTAATTTAATGTCATTGCTTCTGTCAAGGATTTTGAACCTCTGAAACCATTTCGGTTGCATAATTTTGGTGCATTACTGGTATTTTTGTAATTCCATGTCCAAAAACATGGTATTACCATGGCACCATATCCCAAAATCATATTTCAATTTTTTGTTATTATAGGTATATTTGATACTGTCTAGATTTTCACAAATTTTTGAGACACACCCTGTGTTTGTGAGTTTCTTAAAACACTCAAGTACCTTGTTTGGACAAAAGTTACAGGTCTTTTCTTCCCTGTCTGTCTTTTATTTGCGTTTCTCAATGATCATAGCTAATTGTTCTAATTAACAGTGTTGTAATTAGTCAGGTAATAAAGCTTCAAGTCAAGAACAACCGCTCAAGGGAGTGTCTCTTTAATGAGTGCTGGTGTTATTGCGGCATTGACTGCGTTCAGTGGCTTTGCCGTGTGTGTGTGTGTGTTTGCTTTCTTGGGAAAGAAAGTGAGAGTCTTTTAGAGCGAGCCAAAATGAGTACATTGGCTTTGATCCAGCTCGGTAGACCAGAAGAGAGAAAGAGAAAGCGAGCGAAATGCAGGGTTTGGTCCAGTATGGTCGACTGATGGTTGAAATCTGAGCATGTGATTTTAAGGCTAAGAATACATCTCTGAACTACACACACACCATGAGATGAACACAATATAATTGCATTTCCAAGTTTTTTGGAGTACGTTACAAGAAAATACTATTTAGGTCAAAATTTCATGTCTAATTCAATTGTAGTTTCTTGGTAATTATTTGTGAAATTTTGCCATTTTTGAGTGAAAATTGTTTCCTACTCAAATTTAAGAATAATCTACATAACTATATACCAACATAAGTTAACCCCGTTAATAATTACATTGTTGCACACTAATCCATATTACCTCCATGTGTGGATGAGTGTTTTGTGTTTGTGTATAGCGTGATCTGTGTGTGTGTGTGTGTGTGTGTGTGTGCGGAGGCTGGTGAATGATGTGCTCTGAGCACATGCTTGTCAATTCGGTGACGCCCTTGTCTGTCTCGCCGGTGAGCCTGATGTGTATCGATCCAGGATGCCACCATCAGTGCCAACCACACATACACACACACACACACTAAAACATCCTCTGTGTTAACAGTCTGAGAAAAACTCTTCTCTTCCTGACAATCAAAAGCCACTTGATCATTAAACCAGCCAATCACGGCTCACTTTAATAGCAGCTAACCTAATCACAGCGTTCTTCTAAAGAAGCAATTCGGATAGAAAACTTATTGGCTTGTCTTTTGAAGAAACTCATTCTGTCCATCAGCGCACTGGCGATTATCTTGGTGTCAGAGTAATTTGTAGATTGTTCAAAATCACAAAATAACTATTTTTGATGATTGATTTTGCTTTAGCTTGTGAAACATGGTTAAAGTCAACATGAAATCAAAATTGACCCTAATTGTTTTCTTTCAAAATGCAATACAACACCACCTCAAACAACTTTCTTGTTCAGATGATGTCATCAAGCCCTCTTATAATCAAACCCTTTCCTCCAATCACATGTCATTTACCATCCAATCAGATTAAAGGGGTCATATGATGCGATTTCAATTTTTCCTTTCTCTTTGGAGTGTTACAAGCTCTTGGTGCATAAAGAAGATCTGTAAAGTTGCAAACACTAAAGTCTCAAAACCAAAGAGATATTCTTTATAAAAGTTAAAAGAGTTAACCACGCCTACCTAAAACTGCTCGTTCTAACACGCCCCCACATACCTACGTCACGATCTGGGAAGATTTGCATAACGCCACCCAAATGTTCACGCAAAGAAAGAAGGCGTAACTTTTATTCTCGCTGTAGTATTGTTGACGCTGCAGCCATGTCCTGAAGACGCTGTGTGCTTCGTTGTGAAAGCGAAACTACTTTGTTTGGTCTTCCAAAAGAGGACAATATCCGCTTCGTCATGCCTAGAGCTGATCTGTGCTGGTCGCTGAGGGAATACATCAACTTTCACCGTGGACGAAGTGGAGTCCAGCCCGCCTCAGCTCACTCTATCCCGGCCTCAGTGCACACTAAGCTGGGGCTTCCCCTCACGCTATGCCGTTGTGTTTTTCGTTGCCACTGATGATTCAAACGCGAGTTTTGGTTTCAAAAAGGCGGGGCATAGAGGAGAAACAATAATGTACAGTATGTGGAAAATAATGTGTTTTTTTAACTTTAAACCGCATAAACACATTTCATTACACCAAATACACCAAATAATGTTCTTTTTTAGCAGCATCATATGACCCCTTTAAATAAAGTCTCTCACTACATTTCTTTTCTTGTTAATCTAAGGAAGTATGTGATGTTGTGAAAGTGAAATGGGTTTGTGAACTGTGTTGACTAGTGAAAGCAATGACCTTCATTGTTGTTGAAGGAGTTGAAAGGTTTTAGAGAGATGTCAAAGGTCATTGGCTAGGTGTACGATTACAGTGTAACATATGAAACTTTATCCAGGGCCGGGTCGGCATTCATCTGCAAACGTGTGATGTTAAATACTTAAGCCACCGAGAGCGATAACCATGTGTTCTGTGGAAACTTGAAAAAAAAAAAAAAAAAACTTTTCGGCATTCATCTGCAAACGTGTGATGTTAAATACTTAAGCCACCGAGAGCGATAACCATGTGTTCTGTGGAAACTTGAAAAAAAAAAAAAAAAACTTTTAAAAGTATTTCTGGTGTATCTTATATAGGCCGAAATGTGGCTTAAAATCTGCTAAAGGGTAATTAAATGTAGCAAATCATGTAAAAATGTATCATCTTGTATTGGAAAATGAAACAACATTTCATCAAACTTTGGTAATTGCCTTAATCTTTTAAACATCTGAGAAATTTAAAGTCAGGTACGTTATCATCTTTGACATCTTTAGGTGGTGCATTATCATCTTTGACAGACAGCATGCTGAAGTCACAAATTCGTTGACTTTTGAAAATTAAGTTAAATTTTTTTTTTCCAGGAATGGAGTGGCTTTGAAGCACAAAGTTGTTTTTATTGTCTCTTATAACAAAATAATTTTATTTAAACCCATAAAAATACAGATCCTGTTGTAAATAATAGTGAAAAATCACCTTTTAAAATGATTACCCCTTTGTATTCTGAACTGAAGGCATGTTGCCAAATTTGATCTAAACTGAATCTGTATGTTGTTTGAAATCCAGTTAACATTTGTGTTTCAGTCTGAATGGCCAGATCTGAATTTAAGTAGTTTTTTTGTCATTCAGAACATTCAGAATCAGTGTGTATCATAGGCTATTCATACACAATGTGCATTAGTGCGACATCTGTCTGAATTCACTCATCTTTTCCCTAAAGTGTGGATATAGTTTCCTCAAATTTGCAAAACAAAGTGGAATTGCAAGTGTGAATAAAACCTTATTTTCTCATCAGGAAGTCATGTGATCAGAAATCCATAAAGTGCTTCTGTTTTTAACGTAATTTTACATAAAGAGTTATGTAAAGTTGCAATTACGTGTCCGTTCATGGACTGAAAACTTTATGCTACAAAGAGCGTTAAACTTGCTTACTGTTCAGAAAAACTAATTTTGAAGTGATTAGAAACTTGGACCACTCACCCACATCCGTCTCTGCGCTCGTTGATATCTCCCATCCTCCTCCAGTGTTTGTCCCTGATGTGCTTTTCTTAGGCTCTGATTCATTACATCAGTTGAGATAAATTCTGTTTTTCAGTGGCTTGATTTTACCGGAAACATGGAAGCAGCTCGTTTAGGACACGGCAGTGGCGGGTCGATAGCTTGTTAGAGCTCCTTTTGACAAGATGTCGTTCGCAGAGGTAATTTACCCGTAAACTCACTAAAGTTGCCACTTACATCACTGTCGTCCATATGTGGATGAGCACAAATCAAAAGTGCATTGATCGGCATGCAACCTTTCTAAGACAAACACCTGCCTGTGTGTTTGTGTGTTTGTGATAGTAGTTTATTGTTGCTCTGTTGGTTAGTGTTCTTTTGTATGCGAGTGTGTGATTTATAATTGATCGGGTCTTCTATAAAGTAGTTTTATTGCTTTTTCCCTTACTGTGGTGATCCAATAGGTCTGAGAGGAAATCTGCTAATTCTTTTAGGAAATCTGTATATGGCCCTGGTGGTCTATACACAGTAGCCAGAGCAAGAGATACAATACATGGTGATACCATTTTACTGAATGATCAGCATAGTTATGTATGTGACAGTTAATTATTCTAGTATTATCTAGTCAAACGTGGTAGTACTTGTGGCATTGATGGAGACGGACAACAGAGGTTGTCATGTTGAGATTTTTGTGGGAAGATTTGTGGCCCATATTGTAAGGAGGCAGTAATTTTTTTGCAACATAGCATTGAAAAATTAAAGTTCATTACAAATGATACATTTGTTTTTAATAGTCAAATGGAAGTTATTCAACTAATATTTTCAAAATAATCCAGGCATTCGGGAACTGCTAAATCATGTCATTATTATCTCATTAGGTGAGTTACTTTTACGTTTGTTTATTATGCCATTTACAAGTACTTTTATTATGCCAAAGATATCTTATGTTTTGTTTCTCATTTTTAACTTAAATGTAAAATTAATCATTGTTGCACTAGCTTAATTGTGAGGCGGTTTTACATTAGATTTAAAGTGTACGAGCATATTGTTTTGATGCGTTTCAAATTATTTGTATGTAGATTTGCATCATAGGTTCATAGACATGGTCGTAGGTTCGATTCCCAGGAAATGAACTGATAAGATGTATACCTTGAATGCAGTGCAGTTGCATTTGATAAAAGTGTCTGTCAAATGCATAAATATTAGGGCTGTCAATAGATTAAAAATTTTAATCTGATTAAAATCTGTTATTATGCTACTCTGTGCGGTCGTCACCGGTCTAATAAAACTCACAACATATTAAAGCATCTTTGGTGTTTCCATATGTTCTACAAAACAAAACGAAATCGAGGAAAAAAACAAAACGGAAATCGAGGGGTTATGATGTCATTGGCAGGCGACACAATGACACTATGGACACGGTCCGTGTCACTAGTTAAAATTGCTTATTTCTCTTGATTTAAACATTCTTCGAAACATTTGGGATAATGTAAGTACACAAGTCAGCAAAATATATAACACTGTTCTAGTGTTTTTTAAATTTTTTTTATTTTATTTAAATAAAAAAATCTTACATATTGTGCCTCCAAATGATATAAGGAGCCCATATAAGCACATATGAAAGAAAAAAAAAATGCTAAAAAAAAAATGCAGAATTGTATAGTATGTGTACAGTGCAACAGCAATTAGCTTTTTTACATTTTAGAGAAGTCAAGTTGCGATACCGAACAGGACCGCATGGTGATGCCAAAAAAACCCTAAACCAATCGCCGGCTGACTGCATATATCTACTAAAGTACACGGATCCATTCAGAATAAATAAACACAGCAACATACACATGACAAATCAAAACATTATCGTGTAAACAACGTGAATGTACGGAAATATCTGTGCCTGTGCATAAATACAATGTGCAATCAGTACGACTCCTGTATGCCTCCGCAATTATCTTTACCTTGTTGCACTCTTCATCCATCAAAACTTTTCTAAAGAGACACTGGTTATACAGTCGAGAAAACGTAGTTTGCGTCTCATCTGGCCATACAGCGGTGGGATGTGTTGACCATCCGTTCAGTCTGTACTTCACACAGCGTGACGTGTGAGGGCTCGCGCTCTTCAGAGACAATCACAGAATATGACAGAGCTCATGTTTTAAAGCCAAACACACTGGAATGAATAATTCACTGAAA
>NW_015645073.1:331474-345101 GCF_001515625.1 Sinocyclocheilus rhinocerous | reverse complement strand
CGGTGGGATGTGTTGACAATCCGTTCAGTCTGTTCTTCACACAGCGTGACGTGTGAGGGCTCGCGCTCTTCAGAGACAATCACAGAATATGACAGAGCTCGTGTTTTAAAGCCAAACACACTGGAATGAATAATTCACTGAAAATGCAACGCGAGTCCCTGTTCTCTCTGCAATCTCTGATGTAATCAGCCTGGTTTTCTTTATATTAGCGCTGTTTTGGACGGATTGTTTGAATGCATTCGCTTACTGGATCATTGGACTGAAAACTTTCCCGGAGTTTATCGGCTTAAAATAATCTGATCACAAGCAGAGAAGCAAAATTGGGTTAAAGGGTTAGAATAGAAATTGTGTTTCAGTAATTTTGCTTTAATTGCATTAAATTATTTTAACGCGTTAAGGATTGTAAAATTAATCGCATGTGTTAACGCGTTAACGTTGACAGCCCTAATAAATATAAATCTAAAAGTAGAGCATGAATTGGTGACGCATGCTTTTTACACAGCTTTGACGATTATAAATTATTTTTGGGTGAAAATGTGTGGGACATATTGTAAGGAGGCAGCAAATTTCTTGAAAAATGAATGTTGAAAAATTAGTTCATTAATTCTCCTGAAATAATTTTAGAATTTTTGTCATATAGTAAGTTGAAAGACTCTATATAATTGTTACTGCTATTATTGTAGTTATTTAAATTATACTGTTGTTATTTTTTTGTATTTTGACTTTTTAAGACAAAATTGTTAAATTATTGTAAACATTATATTGAAATGATATTGATTGAGTTATGCAGTTGGATTGTTTTTGCCATCAATATAGCCATTGCTGCTGACATGGCATTAAAATAAATAAATAAATAAATTCATTAAAATTAAACTTCATTACGTATAATAAATTAGTTTTCATTGTTCTTTTCATTATTCATTAAAAGGTATTCATCTAATATTTTCAAAATAATCATGCAGTAGTCAATTGAACAAACTGATAAGGTGTACACATTGAATGCAATGCAGTTAAGTTGGATAAAAGTGCCTGTCAAATGCTTAAATGTAAAAACTCAGAAGTACAGCATGAATTGGAGCCGCATGCTTTCTACACAGCTTTGTTTAGCGATTATAATGGGAGTTTTGTTATTGTGATGTTCCACTTTATAGGTTAGATGTTGAGATGAAAATGTGTTTGTAGGGAACCAGCAAATTTCTTGAACAGTGAAAGTTCGTTACGTATAATAAAGTTATTCAACTAATATCTTCAAAATAATCCAGTAGGCTTTTGCATTCCCAGTGAATGCATGAACCGATAAGATATAAACTTTGAAAACAATGCAATTACTCTGGATAAAAGTGTCTGTCAAATGCATGAAAGGATAAAAACTGATTATAATGGAAGTGATTGAGTTTCGTCATTATGATGTACCACTTGCCTCCAATTTAGAGTCAGAATGTTAAAACACTCTGTTTAGAAACGATTATTGTCTTTTCTTGTGTTTACACTTGTTGATTTCATTTCAGAATCAATATTGTAAGTGGAAGGCTTTCTTCTTTTGATAAATAGCTCTTGATAGAGGGTGGCGGTTTGGCCGGTTTATTTTTCCTTCTTTTTGGGGGGCACAGGATTTTTACATTTGGGAACTCAACTACACATTGAGCCTTGGAGTAGAGGGGGCCCATCCATAACTTTTGTGAAATTTAGCAAAAGTCCTGGGTGGTGCTAGTTTATTGCATATAATCATGTGTGTGTATCCATATGCATACATTCATTGCGTATTCTGTGTGTTTGCACATAGTTAGTGTTTATGTTGCTCTGCGCTCAGTTGTTTATGTAATGTTTGTGTTTTGTGCATGTGTGTAAGTTCATACTCTATTGTGTTGTGCGTTTATGTGTTTGTTATAGCCAAGGGGATTGGTAAACTATGGCTGTTCTGCTCATAATGGAAGTGAAGCGTGTTCAGACTGCACAGCTGCCTAGAGCTTTTTCTGTGTGCGTGTTTGTCTTTGTGAACACTTGTATGTTCTTCACGTATGGAGGGTGTGCGTTCAATGCATTTGTGGAGGTGTTTGCGAGTCTGAGGTCAGAGCGACTCTGTTTATGTGGGTTTAGTTAGGTGTACCTTAGGGACAAAGCTGTCCACAGAAGTTTGCTAAACCTGACAGAAACCTCCCTTAAGGGACGTCCTCAAAGGCAAAATGATTCATAAATACAAACTGTTTTCTTTTAGAGGTTGGGTTTGGGATTGCCTGTAGACATAGAATTAGCTTTAGAAGCTGTATGTTCGAGTAAACTTGTGTGTGATCTGGTTTAGTGAGTTTATACAAGCTGTAATTGGGTTTGGAGCTGAATATTACTGCCAGAAATACACAAATCACACATGTTGAAAGAGATAATGTTTGATTTGGTGATGGAAATGGGGCTTGAAGACAGACTGGAAGTTGTTTCATTGTAGCCGATATGTTAGACAGTGACTGTGTTTTTCTGAGTTTGTGTACAGAGTGTTCAGATTTGATTAGTTTTGAAGGTGAGGGAAGCCCAGGCACACTGATATACACACACACACACACACACACACCCCACACAAAGACACACTGATAGAAGCACACACACAGACACACGTTTGCTTAGCTATCTGATTCTATTTTTCTATATAGAGTTATTGCAATTGAAAATACAACGGACTAAACAAATCCCACACTGAAACTATAGCTGAAAAAGTTGCATTTGCAAATATTTAGCTTATTTTTATTTAGCATTAATCACTTACTGAGGAAATTCTCAAATTTTGTAAGATGTAGCTCACTTTGTGGGACAAAAGTGCACTCAAAAATGATTTTTTTCTTTAATTTACTCGATTGCAATGAGCTAATGAAGCACACAATTCTTGAACATTTTGTTACAACTTCATTTTTGTGTCTAATCCAATTATTTATGTAAATGATATAAATCCATTTGTTTTGGAACTATATTTATAATGTTACAAAAGATTTCTATTTCAGATAAATAGTGTTCATATCGATATCGGAATTATATCGTATCGACCGAAATTAAGAAATATATCGTGATATCAATTTTGGCCATATCGTCCAGCCCTATATGAATCATTTTTCTTGCATTAATTGAAACTGTACAGCGGATTTTCTGTTCCCAGCATGCTTTGCATGGGACTGGATTAGTCTGGAATAGACTGGAATAAATGTTGTGTTTTTGAGTAAATCGAAATGCTTATTAGTGTTTAATATTATCTTATGTGAGGGTTTAGAAGAGTTTCTGTTATGTTGTTGAGATTTTGGGGATACCAGATGTGTTGAAGAGTGGTGCTTGTGCTTAGGTTGAGGACTAAATCATGATTCATGTTGCTGTACTGAGCAGTTACTGCACAAATCTGGTATCGTAACCAAACTTAACCAATACATAATCCTGCTATATGTTACATAAAGTAAAAAAAAAAAAGATCAAAAGTTTTAAGTTTGTCAAGTTTGACATTAAATATTATTATGATTTAATTCAGTCAGGCTTGTCCACTATTCTGGATGTTTGAGTTACGTTTAGGTGGTAGATTTATGTTTTGTTTTTTGTTTTTTTTAACTACAAAAGTAAATGCTGCTCCATCTGAAAGCACGTGATGATGATTTACTGCTGATTACAGAACCGGCTTTACTAACAAAATGCGCATGACAATCGCATTCGATTAATCGTGCAGCCCTACTACAAACGTGCACATTACGTAAAGTTAAAAACGTTATCAAAAGTTTTACGTTAGTTTGACACATTGAATATTATTATGATTGATTTAATTCAGTCAGGCTTGTGCACTACACAGGGACTTTGAGTTTATGTGGTAATTTGATGTTTTAAAAAAAAAACTTATTTCCAACATGTGTATGTTAAATAAATTAAAAACCATATCAAACAATTTAAGTTTGTCAGGTTTGACACATTTAATATTATGATTTCCTTAATTCAAATAGTCTTGTCCACTACACATGGTATTTGTGTTTAACCTATGTAGTAATTTATTGTTAAAAAATTAATTTTCAACATGTGCACCACTTTCCGCAATTCAATTGTTAAGTCAAAAAACTGTATTTTAAGGAAAGTGCTATAAGTTACATTATAGTGGCAGTCTCAAGTGAGTATATTTCAGTCCATGTCACACGCGTCACTCTCTCTGATCTCTAGCCGGTCTGTCTTTCCGTGTGGGCTTGTCTCTCTTTGATGAATCACTTATTGAAGGACAGCAAAGGGGTCGTTCAGGCAGCAGTAGTGGAGCTCAGAGCGGGGCCATAATCAGTCCCAGAGGGTTCGAGCAGTGAGGACAGTAGCACCAGCTCTGATAGCGGTAATTACCCTGACCGTATATTCCCACGGCACTACAGGGGGACTAAACACGCACGCATACCAACAACAAACTCCCACCGAACACATGCACTCGCTCCAGCAGCGACTGGAAGAGAAAGAGAGATTGTTCAGAGCACACCTGATTCATTATTGTGACAGGAACTCACAAGATGCATTGTTCTGAGAGGATGCATTGTGTTCTGTTATAGGAACTGTAATAAGATTGAAAATATTAATCTGTAGCCTTCCACTAAATTAGTACTGGATGACAGCAAAAGCAATCAATATTGTGTGTATTTATGCGTGTATATAATATATATATATATATATATATATATTAGAGATGCACTGATATGAAATTTCTCAGCTGGTACTGATAACTGATTATTCAGAATGATGTCTGCTGATGCCGATACTGATAGTTTGGTTTTCTTGAGGAAAAAAAATCAGTCAAATGGCATTTATAGTTTGAATTTTGTGATGAAATGTACAGGATTTGAAAGCTGAGGCTTTGACAACATGACAAAATTAATTAATTTTTTTTTGTTGAACTATCCCTTTAATCCCTTTAATTATCCCTTTTTTTAATAAGTGAAATGATACTCTAAAGAAGAAACTAAAACTACCAGCAGGTGGCGATAAATGTCTTTATGAGTCAATTCGTTCAAACGGCTGATTCACTCAGGAATTCAGTAAATGGCTCTCTCTATGGGCTACTGAATCATTGGTTCACATGATTCGTTCAAAACACGGATTCATTCAGAAACTAAACACCGCTGTGTTGCTCAGAGACACACATCAATTCTGCTGTGGCTTTTAAGTAATATTTTCGTTGGCAAAATTGAACAAAATGTACCATAGTGCTTGTAGCCGAAGCTAATTTGCAACACTTGTCCCTAGGAGGGCTTTTATAAATTACAATTACAATAAACAAGTAGTACACAAATTTATAATATAAATACACTAAACATGACTACAGGTTTGTTGATGTATCAACCAAGATTCCGTGGCTTTCTTAAAATAATTATAATTTACAGTAGATTTTATATAGTCAGGCAATGAATTCCAAAATTTTACACCTTTCTCTGAGAGAACAGTCTGAGCAAATGATGTTTTACAATGTATAACTTTACAGTTTCCACTAGAAGCCGCTCTAGTGGATCTACTGCTTCCCTGCAATCTCTCGAAAAATGTACATAAGGGCATAGGAGCAAGACCATTTAAACATTTAAACACAAACTTTACATAATGAAAAAAGACAAAGTGAGCAAAGCTCAAAATCTTGTATTTACTTAGGATCTGACAATGATGGTATCTTATTTGCTTTCTATCTAAAATGTTCAAAGCTCTATTGTAAAGACATTTAACTTGATTAATTATGGATTGATTTGTCTGAGACCAAAATCACATTTGCACTTGTTCTTCAGCACTCTCGCTGCTCGTGGGATAGTCTATCACTTATCCTATGATATAAATATGAGACAGAAACTCATACAGAGGCATTTTTTGCACTAACATCTAACATCTTGAATTTTAGGGCATAACTGCATTTATGGAGTTGTTGCCCTGCATCATATTTGTCAACAGTCCACTGCATGAAATGTAAGAAGACGTACAGGTCTGGGGGCGGGGCCAGTGCGTTAACTGCGTATATTTTAATCGCGTAATTTTTTCATAACTAATTAAGTTAACGCGTTAAACTGACAGCCCTAATATATATATCTTAATGTTTTTACAATTTGAAGTTGGCTTTTGTGCTAATTTCTGCTCTTTTTTTATTAATTTTTGTGTCCATTAAGTTCAGTTGACATTACTGCATGGTCAATAAATTAAATAAACCTTTTGGCATTATATGACTACAGACAGACAGACTAATTTATTGGCCATGCCGTGATGTCATCCAATAATTAAAAATTAACTTAATGGACACAAAGATGAATGCATATTCTGGAATTGGCACAAAAGACATCTTTCTTATAAAAACGTGTTCTATTGCATATTATAAAAGAAGTTCCTATGCACTATATTTTCCACTCTTCTAATAGTTTTGTCTGAAGGAACAGGAAAAATCTTTCACAACATACATGCAAGAATATTTTGGTGTGAATACAGTTTGATAATTATGGTCGATAGCACATTTTTATCACTATCAACTGAAATTTTGGTATGTTCCTCGTTGCTCTAGGAAAAAACCTAAGCAAGTTTTTGAGCAGAGTTTTTAAGTGAACGGTTTCTTTAACTGTGGCTATGTGTTCTTGTGTCTACATGTGTGTAAAGTCTTTTAGAAAGGCCACAAGAGTTAAGCCCCATTCAAAGGAGTCTGATTACCAGAACAGGATGTATTTGAGTGTTTGTGGACAAGGGACCATTGGCCATTGGCTAGTATATGATTCCACCCAATCAGCTTATCTTTGTAAAATGGAACAGCTTAAATAACTGAATGTGCACTCTTAACTTCAGCCAAGCAAGCATTATATTATGATAATTAAGCACTATTTAATGCTAGAACTCGTCAAATACAGGTGCGCTGCGTGCTACATACTGCGCATCCATTGAGTACATGACATGATCCATTGAGCGCATCCAAATAGTACAGATCGCTTGACGGAGAGCGAAACTCTCAAGCGCTCAGTCAGCGTGCTTATCGAGTTAAAATCTGTGTTGAACGCCTCTCACACACATACTGGCGTGTAAAATCTAAGAATTTATTAGCCAATGGCTAATGTTAGACGTTATTTAGTCGCCCAGAGTAAGATTTACTCGCAACGTAGAGGGTTGGACCAAAAGAAACCAGGAGAATAGAAAAGAAGAAATGAAATCCTAGGCCTGAGTACTTGATGATGATGTCAGCAAGTCTTTTGAGAGCCTGTACGTTGGAGTTTTTTTTCACTGCAGTCTCAGGAGAGGTTGAAGCAGGTCTGAGTTACTTCAACTGACGCGATGTCAATCTTTTTGTCCTTCAGTATAACGGCAAGTCTTTTAGACAGCGGATTTGAAGAACTGTCACACAGACCAAACAGACCATCTGAAAAAGATTAGGACATCAGAACATCAATTCGCAGAAGCGCAGACTTGATAGAAAGGAGTGTGCTGCTGGAGAGATGCTTGACTTATCTGTAATAGACCCTAGGTACTGTAGTGTTGATTTGATGTGAACAGAAACAACACCAGCAATATGGCGTTCTCTTGTGTACCTGGTAGGGGTGGAAAATGCTGTTCAAAATGAGGTGCAGATCTGTTAAATGGAGAGATTTTGTTTTGGGGGAAACACAAAAATTGAATTCCCTACTTGTTGCATTGAAGTTTCATTGGCAGATTAATGTTCTGCATTAATGCAACTTTAGTAAAATAAATAAATAATTATAATAATAAAAAAATGGTTGTGACTTATCAGAATAATAAATATTATATAAATATTATATAAAATATTTTTTTAACTATAATTTGTTTATATTTTTCAAATTATTATTATTATTATTATTATTATTATTATTATTATCATTATTCAAATTTGCAATATAATAAGGAAAGTAATTTCCTACTGGCTGAAAACACTTTCACACTGGTTACATTTAGAGTCAAAATTATTTGTTTTATTATATTAGTTTCATCAATTTAAATTTGAATTTGAAGCTGTTTTGTACTGATGCCAGACTTTCCATTTATTTATGAATAATCTTTTCAAATGATCAAATGATTTGAAGTACTTTTGATGTAAAATATATAAATCACAAAAGTTTTGATTAGGATTATTATAAATATTATCTAAATTCATTTTTAACTATTTTTATTATATGTTTATATTTTTCCATTATTATTATTATTTATTTATTTTTAAATTTTATTTATTTATCTTTTGGTTTGCATTCATCATGTTTCCAAAGATAAAATCATTAAATTATTTGAAGTACTTTTGATTTTTAAATATTTAAATCGCAGGATTGCAAAGTTTTGATTAGAATTTATATAAATTTATTTTTAGTAATATATTTTGTTTTTGCTTATATTTTTCAAAATTATTATTATTATTATTTGAAATATAATAGGGTACGTAACACTGTTATTAACTGACCCAAAACACTCTCACACTGGCTACAGGCCATCAGACCATCTGTAATTGTTGAGCCTTGCATTAATTTAAAGGGGTCATATGATGCGATTTCAATTTTTCCTTTCTCTTTGGAGTGTTACAAGCTATTGGTGCATAAAGAAGATCTGTAAAGAAGGCGGGGCATAGAGGAGAAACAATAATGTACAGTATGTGGAAAATAATGTGTTTTTTGAACCTTAAACCGCATAAACACATTTCATTACACCAAATACACAAAATAATGTTCTTTTTAGCAACATCATATGACCCCTTTAACTAAATACATTTTCATAATTCTGTATTCAGTTCTCTGCGGGGTGAACGAGTGTGGGACTATTTGTGTTTCAAGTTAAATATTTGGCTTTGGGATAAATTTAGAGGGTGATAATTTTATCAAGAACAGCTTTCATTTGTTCCCCGCCTGTCGACTTCAAGCATCACCTCACACGGGGGCATGACGGGGTGCAAACGATCGCACGAGGATTCGCGGAGCCCTGCAGATGACGGGAAGCTGTGATAGAGCCATGGCCGTGCTCGTGAGATGGGAAGCAGATGGTCTAATGGTCCGCCTGGGGGGCTGATGAAAAGGGAGAGAGGGAAAGTGAAATAGCAGCACTTGTTGCCTGAAGCCAGTGTTTTGAAACATGGCCGCTATACAAAGAGAATGATGGCCACTCAGATGGGCAGGTTTTAGGTTGGAGCTCCAAACACTTTCCCTCGATAATCGGCTGTGCTTTAATGAATTACAGCCTGAGGTAATTACAACAGGAGCTGTAGTACACACTGCAAATATAAACCTGCAGGCAACACCATCCCGAAGGACTATAAAGCTTACCAAACTTCACACTAGTACTGGGCGCTATCGTAGTATATACACTACCATTGTAGAAATGTCAGCCGTATCGCTGTACCGTTGTAGATATATTCATATAGTCATCAGTGGGCAAGACTGTAAGACAAGTGCTTTGGGTTAATTGCATGTGAAAATGAAGAAAAAAAAACAACTTTGACTCTGTTTCTATATTAGTTACATTGCCAGGCTTTTCAATATTTTGGTTTACGTCCATCAAAGTGTCCATTAAAGAAAATCATCAAATGAGATTAAGTACTTTTGGTTTGCAAAATATTTAAATCACAGGATTGTCAAAACATAGCTATTACTACATGGTTATTTAATATATGAATAATTTTTTGTTTAATATTTTGGTTTGCGTCCAAGTTTCCAAAAAAGAAAATCATCAAATGAGATGAAATACTTTTGATTTGTAAAATATTTAAATCACAAGATATAAGTCAAAGAATAGCCATTACCACTTATCACATGGTTACTTAATATAAAAATAATTTCTTTTTTAAATACTTACTAGCACCACTTACTAGCTTTACTGCAATTTAAGATTGCTTAGATGTTAATTCTGCATGTGTTATTAATTTTAAAATCACTTAATTGACTAAAAATACCTCCATGAGCAAAAAAAACAAACAAAAAAAAAACAATCAAAACTCAAACATGTACCGTATAACCAGGCCCTGAGTATAATAATCATTTCAGATGTGTTGCCCTAACAGGCAATTTACTGAGCAATTCAGTTGACTTTATAGTTTCAACTTTGCTCTTGGTGTATCCATCTTAGAAATGCCATTTTTGATTTACTTGACCCAAATGTAATTGAGCTGATTTAGTCACATTATCTAGTATATTTCACTTAAATAAGACAGGATAGTGTTGATGTTAACATTTTCTTGGGTTATTTGACCAAATGTTTTATAGCACATGCAAAAGCTGCAAAAATGAACTTCAGAAAGTATTAAATCATTCATGTGTAAAATGCGTCCACAAAGAGGCAAACTGTGTATTAGTTTTTATTCGCTTCATCAGTTTCATCATAACCACGAAATAACGAAAAACAGACACGAATGTGATTTTTTTATGTGAATTGAGTTCTTCCCCAAGTGTAACTGATATGAAATTAGAGCAAGAACGGGGTAATACGAGACAGAGCATTTCTTATAATAACTCCGAGGGACCAGCATTACATTAAGAGCGCCGTAAGTTAGCGATCTGAAATTCGCCACGGCCGCGTGTTGAAAGCTAATGCCGTTGTAATGCTTTCTCCATTTAACAAATAACACCTCTCGCCATGTTACAACGTGCAAATGACTGAATTTACTCTAATTAGTCTTGAAAGGCCATTAAGTATATAAATATATAAGCAGGAACTGGCGCTGGAGTGCATAAATAGTAGTTGTCCGGCAGTGTTGGGTTGCGCAGCGACACACACACACATGCTGTAGCCCGTCCATCACTTGCTGATGTGGTCCTCAGAGACTGCTTGCAGCGCATGCCCTATATTTATGGCTGAGTCTGGAAAATCCATTGCCGCCTGCCAAAGAGAGAGAGAGAGAGAATTTAGGAACTTAAGAAAAGAAGGAACAAATATACGTTTGTGCAGCACACAGAGAAAGAGAGAGAGCTTATGTTGGGAAGCAGCGCAGGCAGATTCCTTTTAATAACTCTCGTAGGCCGCGCTGCTGATGCAGGCTGGGTTACTGCGCCGTGAGTCACTCTAATCTCCGGGAGAGAGGCAGACAGTTGTATTTTCGCTGCTGACATGCGGGGGTGAGCGCAAGATGAGCAGCTCTCGGTTGGGTCCGCGGGAGACGTCGGTCACGATGGCATCTGTGTATCGCCACGGCGACCGCCGGCATCACGCCAACTCGACGCAGGAGTCGAGGCGCAAGATACGACGAGCAAATTGTAGCTTCGACAAGGAGCCCGAGAGAGTGAGGTGTGCGTCTCCTCTAGTGAACATGGTGATAATGGACGGCTTCAGAATTGGGAAAAGCCATCCTGACTGAGCGGTGGAGAAGCCTACAGACGGGTGAACACATGGGCAAACTGAGCGCTTTTACCAGATAGCATCCCGCTGCACCTGCACTGGTTATCACTCCCTACAATAAATTCCGCAGTTGCTTACTCCCTTAGCTGTGCTACACAAACCCCACATATCCAAAAACTCTATAAAACTATAATTATGCTGCATTGTTTGTATTGACTATAATTAAAATAAGCAAGGGCACAATAAATTCATCAAACAAAGACAAATGTTTACGGAGCACCAAATCAGTATATCAAAATGATTTCTGAAGGATCATGTGACACTGAACGCCAGTGTTATTTTACTATTGTTGAGATACTATTATCGTTTTTATTAATATTTTAATCAGTTTTTATATTTTCCTATTTTAATTTTAGTTAATATAATATTTTAGTAATTTTGTTGGGATGTTTATAATTTTTAATGTTTTTTTTAATTAATTTTTATTTCATATTTCATTCATTTCATTTTGGTTATTTTAGCATATCTAAAATTAAAATTATAAATAAGGTTTTTAATATTTGATTTTACATCAGTTGACGTTTATTTTACTTCAAGTAACGGAAATGATTATTTAAAAAAAACAAAAAAAAAATTATTTTTCAGTGTTATTGAACTATAATAACCTTGCTGAAGACTGGAGTAATGACTGCTGAAAATCCAGGAATCACAGGAATAAATTACATTTTAAAATATAATAAAATAGAAAGCAGTTATTTTAAATTGCAATAATATTTCACAATATTACTGTTTTTATTTTTGATCAAATATATTCAGCCATGATGAGCATAAGAGACTTCTTTCAAATACATAAGGCGAAACTGTATGTTATGACTTTTTTTTATTTTTTTATTTATTATTTACCCATTAAACCTGTTGTTTTGGTAATTTTCTGGCTGATATTTCAGTTTTTACCATTTCTTTGTGCCAGAAGGGGCCAATTACAGTTTTGTGGTCTCTTCAAGTGACATTTTTCTTAGCAGTTCTCGGGTTTCTATTGTCTCTTTCTGGCTCTTCTCTTGGGAAGCACACGTGACGCCCTTTAGCATGGCAAATGGCCAGTACATCTCTTTTTGAGCTGTAGAAGGGCTCCAATATATCTACGGATGTCCCCAGATTGTACGAGTATTAGTGTCGTATTTTAACGCCGAGACTCGACTGTACTCTACATTTATGGTTGAACTGGTAACTCATCATGACTGTTCACTTGGGTGCGGAAATTTAATAACATCTTTTTTCCGTAATATCCCTGATAAAGCAATCACATGCATGGCTACACACGATACGACGGAACAAAAGGGCTGTACAATTAAACGGCCAGGTTTACAACAGGCTGCTGACAATGTGAATTACGTTTAAATGATCCCCGTAGATCAGTGGCGCCCTTGACGTCGCTTCACAGAATCGTAAAAACGGCTTAAAGATTTCCCCTCCGTTGTTCTCCTCCTCCATCTCTAGTGGGAGGGAGTTGATTTAACAGCTTCCCAGGGTAAAGCGTTCTCCAGAAGGCCTCAAAGTCACTTGCCCCCGAACCGTGAAAACATATTAAGTGGCCATCATTGTACAATTGCACAGATTTCAAGCATCTTTTCTGCTTAGACAGAAAAAAAAGTGATATATCAGCATGCCTTTTGCATTTTAACATACATAAGTGTTTGCCACAAGGGGAAATCTCTCTTAGTGTTATATTTTGTGCTCTGCTGTGTCCTTAAAGCAAATTTAACCCCATTAGACTGAGTCGTGTACACGGTTCTCTGTTCCACTACTGCCATCAATGCAGCACTAGAATGCTAATGTGACGTTTGCTCAGGTTTCTTTGCCTACAGTCTCCTGATAAGCTGAAACGCTTAAAGGTCAAACTTATTAGCAAACCCTGTAGCGTTTCCCCATAGAGCCTGTGAATTATGACACAGCTGCAATGTCATTTTATCATCCAGCTTTAGTACGTTGTTGTACATTCTCACCCTTTCTTTCTTTATGGTTATTGAAAAAGAGTTTTTAATTCCCAATGTTGCATGAAAATCTACATTATGTAACATAAATTAAATTAATGTAAGAACCTATCACAATATGTGTTAGGTATAACTTTATTGCTGGCAAAATCTAAGTTTCCAGTTGTAAATTCCATTGCAAAAAAAAAAAAAAATGCATAGTTGTTTTGTACAGTTCTATAAAACCATGAAAAAAATGCCTTAATTCGCAAAAAAGTTTTTACGCTCGCTTGAGGTGGTTTTTGACTTGTGCGAAAAATGGTTAATGCGAATAATGGCAGATGGAAATGCATTTTGCGAATAAATTCCTCCAAGCGCATCAAAAAAGTCATGTGACT
>NW_015645073.1:330244-330676 GCF_001515625.1 Sinocyclocheilus rhinocerous | reverse complement strand
CCACCTCTGAAAGCAATAACCGCATTCATTGTGTTTCGTCTGCTCATTCTGAGGTGCAAGTAATTTATTATATAGGAAAATAATTTTATTCAGTAGCTTTTCCTACTTTTCTTAGTGATGTATAGTGCCAGTTTATCAGGAAGTGATGATTTTGTTCTCTTTGACTCGTTGGATGGAAACGGTGCTTGTTCACAAATGTTTTGTTTGATATTCCAATTTTGCTCATGAGTTAAATTCGCAACTTTGGATGGAAACCCGGCTATTGAAAGATGGCATGAAAATTTATCTGTTTGTAAGTTAAACTATACTTTAATTTTTGCTATACTTTTATTTATATTTTGAGCTGAATGTTGGTACTTTTGACACTCGCATTGTTTGGTTGAAAGGCTGAACATGGCTAGTTTGTTTCTGGATTCAGTTCTGACTATGTCC
>NW_015645073.1:327129-329895 GCF_001515625.1 Sinocyclocheilus rhinocerous | reverse complement strand
ATATATATATATATATATATATATATATATATATATGGACTAAATATTTCTAAAGTTGTCCATCAAGCACTAAAACATGAATAATCTCAGTAGGCCAGTGTTTTCTGAAATTCTGTGTGAAGTTTAAATCTGTACTAGACTTTTGTAGGGTGGATCTGTGATATACAGGAGTGCAAACTGTCCTTTAGTGGTTGCCTTTGATTGGGAACTACTTATCTTGAACAATGTTAAATACTTGTACTCTTGCTCAGTCATATTTCCAAGGGAAAAAAGTACATTAAAGCATGTCAACATATTCTGTTACACCAAATACACAAAATAATGATCTTTAAAATAGCATCATATGACCCCTTTAACCTTTCCCATGTCGTATTGACTAAATGTTTATTAAAACAAAATATACACTATCATTCAAAAATGTGGGGTCAGTAAGATTTTTTTAAAAGAAATTCATACTTTTGTTCAGGGAAGATGTGTGATCAATTGTGACAGTAAAGATTTCTATTTCAAATGAATGATGTTCTTTTTAACTTTTTTTCTACTTTAATAATAATAATAATAATAATAATAAATGTTTCTTTTAGATATGCTGATATATTAAATATATTAAAATAGAAAACAGTTCTTTTAAATTGTCATATTTCACAATATTACAGTTTTACTATATTTTTGATTCAGCCGTCGTGAACATAAGAGACTTCTTTCAAAATCATTTAAAAATCTCACCGACCCCAAACTTTTAAACAGTGTTTATACGTACATTGTTTTTAAATTAACTTGTGCTTTGTACTTTTGAACTTTTACTTAACCAATAAAATCAATTTCAATGTGAAATGTAATGTTTACTTTTAAATACTTCCCTGGCCGTTCACACCAGTTTTTCCATTCCTATACGCTACTTTTTCATTGCTTTCTATGTAAACATAGAAAGCTAGACGGACATGTATGACCGTTGCGCTCGCGTCTCGTGACTTTTAGAGCGTCTCGCACATGATTGCTGTGTTTTTAAGACGATGTGGACCAATCAGAAGACCCCGGAGGCGGGGCAAGCTTTGCAATCTTTTGTTTACAGAAGCAAGTTGGCATGGCAACTGTTTTATTTGACAGCAGCATGGCGGAGGAGGCATTCTGCACTGCACTTTTAAAAAAAAAAAACTTTACTGTGCGCTGCGTCTCTCGTTTTTAGTCGCAAAGATGCATTCTGTGTGAACACAGGCTGGGTTTAGCTGGTGTTCGTAGTTGGTTTAGCAGGCTGGTTTTAGAGGGTTTTTGAACATTTTTTCAGCTGGTCATTCTGGGAGACCAGGTGACTAACCAGCTAAGACCAGCCAACCAACAAAGGATGGTTTTAGTCGTTTATTTCAGCATGCAAATTAAATGAGGATTTATATGTTGGGTTTTTGAGTAAATTTTGACATTGCTTTACCCATATGTGAACTTGAGTGTAATTTCTCATTACGTTATACACCTCTGATGATATAACATAAGCTCAGTCAGTGAAAGAATTGATCTCATTTAACTCCCTAGCCTTCCAGTGCACTTACATCTGAATTAGAGGGCGGATTGAGACATACCCAGAGTGCGAGCTGAATCAAACTGCGATGGCCTGTTTAATGTGTGCACGTCAATCATTGTCACCAGATTCTTGCATCAAAACATCATTCATCTTTCGATCTATACAACAGCGTTCTCTCTTTGTCTGTTTGTCGGTGGACAGTGGAGGGTTATTGAATCATTTGGGTTTGACTGAGTGGTTTCTGGTGGCAGTTGATTATTCAGTCTCTTGCTTTTTATTCAAGTTGTTTTAGTCTCTCTCTCTCTCTGCCTCTTAGTTATTCTGCTGTGTGTGAAACACTTTTAACAGTCTCCTGTGGAATCTCAGTGGCATCATGGAACATGTAGCCTATAATTTTATCTAGCGCGAGGTTTCTGGAGGCAGACAAAAGGCTGTAATTGAGTTTGTGTGGCTAAATGCAGGAAACGCATATTTAGATAATCGGGTAATTGAGTGTTGACTTGTCCTTGTTGATTGGTACATTTATAGTGCAACGTCAAGATTACATACCATCTGTCCGTCGTTTTTGTCTCTTAGAATTGAATGTAGACGTTATTTATGCACGTTTTATAAAATCGATCATTCCTGGATGCTGACTGGTCAATTTTGTTGCATGGCCTAAATGAACCATTTTTTTCATTTGTGGGTGTTTTTCAGTCAACAAATAAGCATCCTTAAACTTTGACGTTAGCCGTGTTTGCTGTCTGTTCCTTTCTGCGTTCATTAGATTGAACTGTCTTATGCACTTTCCACCGACCTCATTAGCATATTCACAGCTTAGTTAGCATGTATTTTCTAAATGTCGTTAACTCAAGTTGGGATCAGACCCTCAATCCAGGGCATTCATGTTAAAGAGCTCTCAACCAAATATGGTAAAGTAGAAGTGATTGCGGAACAGAGTTTAGAGGATTGACCTTATCAAGTGTCAGTGCGTTGACTTCATCATGACTGATGGTCCGTTACATAAATTATCTTTATAATACTCCGCCCACACTCTCCAGCAGTCTGTTCGAGACTGTTGAGTCTTGAAGTGGCGAAAACTGTATTATTTGTTTATGTAGACTTCAGTATCTTCTAGGGCTGCACGATAAATCGCATGCGATATTTAATGCGCATCTTGTCAGAAAGCCGGTTCTGTAATCAGCGTTAAATCTCCATCACGTGCGTGCTTTCACATTGAGCAGCATTAACTACACAGAGCCGTTGTTCAC
>NW_015645073.1:318455-326926 GCF_001515625.1 Sinocyclocheilus rhinocerous | reverse complement strand
AGTAAACAACGGCTCTGTGTAGTTAATGCTGCTCAATGTGAAAGCACGCACGTGATGGAGATTTACCGCTGATTACAGAACCGGCTTTACTGATAAGATGCGCGTTAAATATCGCATGCGATTTATCGTGCAGCCCTAGTATCTTCTATACACTATAGTATCTGCTGTTTGAACCAGCTTAAGGTGGGATTTGCTGGTGATAGCTGGCGACCATAGTGGTTTTCAGTGTTCAAGTTGGTCTACTTTCATGGTTTTATAAGGTTTTTGGGCATTTGTAAGTTGGTCAAGATGGGAGATCAGCTACTTGGAAAGATAAGGCCAGCAAACCACCTTAGACTGGTTCAAACTGGTCTTTTTGACTGGAATACTTCTACCTACTTCTGCATGTTAACAGTATTTAGTAGGGCTGCACGATAAATCGAAATGGAAATGTATGTATGTGTGTGTATATATATATATATATATATATATATAATTTTTATTTTTGCAATATTTACTCTTTTTTTGTTATTTTTTTGCTTAATATGTTGTTTAATATCAATAAGCACCACCATTTTTGGGTCTCATTGGACATGAAGCAACATTGTTTATAGGAAATATAGCTTTCATATTTTTTTATCTTAAAAAAAAATAAATTACAAATTTATTTTGTCAAACATCTCAACTAAGATCAATAGTGGCCTTCAAGACAAAAATATAATGCTACAAAAGTGTAGCTTATGGCCTAATTATTTAGTTATAAACAACAAATATTTAATGCTCTCAAAGACTACTGAGATAAAACGCAAACCAAATAATTATAATCTTATATAATAATGTTGATGTCTTTTCTAAATAATTATCCCAATAAATCAATGTGCTTAAAGTTAAAAGGATTTTTATGTTTATCAAAAGCACTTTTTGTGACCATAAGACCAAACAAAAAAAGTAAAAGAATACAGCAGAGATAAAGGGAGAAATAATGAATGCAGACTGTCGGTGAACAATAACACAACATGTCAACCAGAAAATGAAATTAACATTAATAAATCAATAGTAATCTTTCACTGAGGAAACTCATAAGATCTTTAATGAGCCCTTAAAACAACAGGGAAACTAAAGTAATGGATGGACGGATGTAGATGGATGGATATAATGTAGATGGATAGATAGACAGATGTATAGATGTAGATGGGTAGATAAAAAATAGATTTAGGTGGATAGATAGAGATGGATAGATATGGATGGATGTATGGTTGGATAGATGGATATGAATAGATGATGGCTGTAGATGATGGATGGATGTACTGTAGATAGATATAGACAGATTTAGATAGCGGTAGATGTATAGATGTAGATAAACAGATTTAGATGAGAGGATATAGATGGATAGATTTAGATACAGGTGAATAGATGGGTGTATATAAATAGATAGATAAAGATAGATTTAGATGGCTACATGATACGAACGATAGATAGATAGATAGATAGATAGACGGATAAATGCTTGAAATGTCACCTTTTTATATTTTATCACAATATTTTATATTTAAGCAATTTTTGGGGACCAGGATGGAAGAAGGCTTCATTTCCCAGAATGCATTACCTGTCTTTAATTTCTTTGAATTCTCAGTAATTTTCTCTTCCTGTCAACTAAGTTCAGATTAGGGATGTGCGATATTGAAGAAAAATGCGATATGCGATATCTTGTTAAAAAATGCGATATTCGATATGCGATACGATATTGCTTAAAGTGTGTAAAATCAATTGACAAGTCGTAATTACGACGTCAGGTGCGTTCAAGTCAGTTTAGTCGGCACAAGATGTGTTCTTTTAATAAATTACAAGAAAATACAACAGGGTCTTTGAGTTTCCCACTCGTAATAACGACTTTGTGGTGGCGTTCATGTGCGTTCAACTCGTAAATACGGTCTATCCGACATGACTTGAACGCACCACTAGTTCAGATTGTCATTCAACTTCCTGTGCAGTGTGGCCGTTTCAATTCAACTTCTCGCTTGTGAATTGGAAGGGAGTCTATTAGTGGAACAATGGCAGTGGTTCGACACAAAGAGTCCCGGTTTGTCCTGAGGCCAGAAAACAAAACACTTGTTGGGTCCGCTGTAATGACACGGTGAGGGCATTGGGAAAATGTGCTTAAACCTCATTCACTGATACAATATGTCTGTTCATCAGTTAGGGCGAACAGCCAGCTGCCCGCTCGTCCTGAATCATCCTCATCCCTCTCTCTCTCCATCTCTGCCGCCAGCAGCAGTGGGAGAATGTGCCTCTTTAATGGGAAATGATGTCAGGCGCTCTCTCTGTGAGTTTGGCACGGCCGCGGTGCCCCTCTCTTGGCAGTGCCTGCAGTATGCCGGCCCTGTGAATACCCAGAGGTCACTGGCTGGGTGTCATGACAACCGGATAAAGTACCCGTCTGGCCCAGTCACTTCTCAGGGGGTCCGGACAGCCGAGTGGCACCACCTAAATCACACACACGTACACTGTTTCTCACACAAACACACACACTTAAACACAGTTGTGTACAAGAAATTGTATTTTCAACTTCAACTATAAGTGAAAGTGTAATGCTTGTTGTCGTCAGTGTTTTTGCCCAACGTCGTGAATTTTTTATAGCCGCCAGCTGTTTTAAATGCCAATGCGTGCGTGTTTATGCATTTGTCAGTGTGATTGATTTCCTGTGAGCTGATTTCTGCCTAGCTGTAGTAGTTGTGGAGATTTGCTGGACCAGGACAGATTCGTCGTCAAGACACTGATAACGCTGATAATGGATCACTAATGCATCTATTGGTTTGCTTTTGGAAGATAAAATGTTTACAATGTAAGACATTGCTAAAACATGCCTGTCAGATGTTTGAAGGACATTCAGCAGATGTTTGACCTGTTTTGTGACAATAATGCTACTGACACATACGTTTTAAAAGTAAAAAGAAAGAAAGTGTGACAGACAGACAGAACAATGATGGATGGATGGATTGAACAATGAAGGATAGATAGATAGATAGAACAATGAAAGATGGATGGATAGATAATATTTGGATTCTGTGTATAGCTGACTGAGGAACTGAATCAATCACAGAATAAAACACACACACAGCATTTAGTAGAACATGTAAAAGAACTCACACAATTGTGCAAAAACTCTTAGATGAGTGGGAGTGAGAAGTGACCAGCAGTTCTTATCACAGTCACACACACACACACACACACACACACACACACAGCAGTAGAACATGTAAAAGAAGTACATGTAAAATCTCTCTCTTCCTGTCAGTTCCAGACAAACTCACACATGTGCAAAGCTCTTAGATGAGTGGGAGTGAGAAGTGACCAGCAGTTCTTATCACAGTCTCACACACGCACACACACTCTCTTGCAGTGGCCGTGTTGAATGGATTAGCTGTGTGCGCGCCAGTGAAAAGTGCTTCTGGCTGTTTGTTCCAATTTCCAGGCAATTCCTCATGTTTTCTAAAGATCTCAGACACAACTGCCCAGCTTTAACCATTACTATTATCTTTCTCTCTCAAACAAACTTTTCTAGCTCTCTCTAAATTGACTTTTACTAGAGACTGACATTTACTGACAACTACTCATTTTTATTTTACAACCAATACAGATTTTTCATATTAGATCTGTCCAGTAAATGATATACAGAACAGACTTATAACTGTTTTATTTATTTAATTGTTTTTAGTTTTATTCTTAAGTCTAATCATTAGACTGCATTGCAACATCAAAAACAAAATATGAAATTAATGTTTTAGTAATAATAGCAACAACAATTAAAACAACAACCATATTATTAATGCTTGTTTCGAGATATAAATTGTCAAACAATTATTATCCGTCTGTCTGTCTGTCTGTCTGTCTATCTATCTCAGTGTTTCCCAACCTTTTTTTAGTCGTGGCACCCTTTGGAAATTTTAACAAACTTGTGGCAGCCCTTCAAAATAAATTTTGTCACAATATTTGAATTTCTAACTTCGATATGATAATTTGAAAAGTATAGATATTCGGTACAACAGGGAAGAACTGCAGAATATAATGTCATACAGATATTTTTAATATTATTAAAAAAAATTGTCCATCAATGGTGGCAATCAGTAGGCTAATTTCTAATGAAGAGATCAATGTATATGACAGATTTTAATGTAGGTTTTTATACATAGCCTATGTAAACATTATCAGAAATGGATATTATATAATAGATGCTTTTTTGAACATTTTAGCAATTTAAAAATATTAAAAAAGGATTTTTTACACGGCACCCCTGCTCTCGACAGACGGCACCCCGGTTGGGAAACACTGATCTATCTGTTGCTCTATCTGTTGTTAGAACAAAATTATCCATTGTTACAGTATATCTATCTATTGTTCTATCTGTCTGTTCTATTCTATCATTCTGTCTATCGTTCTGACATTTTATCTATTGTTCTGTCGTTCTATCTATTTTTCTATATATCATCCTCTTCATCATTCTCTTCATCATTCTATAATTATCTCTGTAAGATCTTAAAATTTAAAGGCTTTTTGAACTTTCTCAAAACTTTAAAACATTCATAGTTTGTCTGCTTTTGAAGTTAAAACTTAGTTCATTCTACTTCTTTAAACTGAAAATTGAATTTCATCCTGTTTTTTTACCGGGTGAGTTCTGCACAACCGTGCTCTTCCAATGGATAAAATCATGTCTAACCCTAAATTGAGGAATCTGTTCTGCTCAAAAACACATCACATTTTGAAAGCAAAATGTTTTGTTGAATGCCAAACTCACTCCATGTTTGTGCAGCATGTAGGAGTCTTTGTTTCTAAGTATTTTGGATCAAAATATTCTATTATTGAGCTACATAATAGGGTGGCTGTATTTGCAGGGTTTCATTAAATCCAGACGCAGATAAACTTTATTCCAGGCCGTCAATGAACCTCCATTTAAATTCTGAATTTAGACTTCAAATCAAACTTCAAAAGAAGCAGCAGTTGGCCTGTAAATAGCGGCTCTCAAACAGCGAGGAATGAAAGTGCTTTGGAGGTGACGACTGTTTATACAAATGAACACCAAGATAAACGGTGATCACAAAGAAACGCTTGAAGGTCATTACTCCTGCCAAAGGCTGTGTCTCAAAGAACAAGCCCCAGGACATTTTTTTTTAATTTTGTTTATTGAAGTGCCAAGCGTTAATGTATGTTTGTTTAGCAAATGAATAAAAGCTGGAGGAGCGAAGTTTCCTTTCAAAGCAGAGTCACTTCCTGACAAATAATGAGAATGCGGAGGCGCTCGTCACGTGTTCATAACAGCGTTCCGCTTAAATGAACGACCTCTCGGGTCCAGACAGATGACATGCTGGCAGAATGAAAGGTGTTTACATGAGCGGGTCAGCGGGCCAGTGACGGGGCAGACGGCGGCCGGTCCTCCACACGTGTGACATATGGTTAGGCCATGAAATGTCATGCTTGTTTTGTAGAAAGGTAGTGTGTATGATTTGTGTTTCAATGGAGTGAATGTGTATGGAGGTGCGTTTTCTGTCTGTTTAGTATCCTATCTATCTGTCTATCTGTCGTTCTGTCTGTCGTTCTGTCCGTCTGTTGTTCTGTCTGTCTGTCTGTCTGTCTGTCTGTCTGTCTGTCGGTCGTTCTGTCTGTCTGTCTGTCTGTCTGTCAGTCGTTCTGTCTGTCTGTCTGTCATTTGTTTGCACGTCTGCCTTGGGCTTTCTTCACTTCACTTCTTCACTTGTTTTTACTTTAAGGCCTTCACCTGGCCTCCATTTTGACTTTGCTGCTGTCCTACCGCAAGTCTGTTTCCAAGAGTATGCTCAGTTTTTGGAAAGCATAGATAGAGAGATGCATAGATTGCAAAGTTGAGAACATTTCTATATTTAGGATATTCATTAGTTGATTACAAATTACATGGAATGACAGGAAGAGAAATTTACTGTCTGTCTGTCTATCTGCCGGTTGTTCTGTTGGTCATTCTGCCTGTCTGTCTGTCATTCTGTTGGTTGTTCTGTCAATCAGTCTGTCTGCCTGTCTGTCTGTCAGTAGTTCTGTCTGACTGTTAGTGGTTCTATCTGTCTCTCTGACAGTTGTTCTGTCGGTCTGTTGTTCCTTCTGTCGTTCTGTCTGTCTGTCAGTCGTTCTGTCTGTCGGTCGTTCTCTCTGTCTGTCTGTCTGTCGGTCGTACTGTCTGTCTGTCTGTCTGTCTGTTTTTCTGTCTGTCTGTCTGTCTGTCTATCGTTCATTCTGTCGTTCATTTGTTCGGTCTGTCTATCATTCATTCTGCCGTTCATTTGTTCGGTCTGTCTATCGTTCATATGTTCATTCTATCTATCTATATTCTAACGTTCTATCTGTCATTCATTCTATCTAGCTGTCTGATGTTTTATCTATCGTTCTATCTGTTTTATCTATCATTCTGTCATTCTCTCGCCTTTATTCTATCTGTTGTTCATTCTGTCATTGTCTGTCATACGTTCTATCGTTCATTCTGTCATTTATTCTATCTATCTATCGTTCTATCTATCGTTCTATCGTTCTATTGTTGTTATGTCAGTCATTTGTTCTATTTTTCTATCATTCGTTTTATTGTTCATTCTATCTATCGTTCTATCTGTAGTTTGTTCTATCAATCGTTCTATCAGTCGTTTGTTCTGTTGTTCTATCTAGCTATCTATTGTTCAGTCTATAAATATAGATATAGATAATGAGGTCCCAAGTAACCTGAATTCACCCTGTGTGTGTGTGTTTATTCACATACATATACATATATACATAGTAGGGATGTTCATTTCCGTTATTTTTCCTAACCGACAACTGACGCTTGTTAACCGATTATTAACCGTTAACCGACAAGATTATTTTAAAATTAGAATTGAATTAAATTAGAAAGGATAAGTGTCTGTGACCCCTTAAAAATACAAAAATTTGTTAATTAATTAATTTTACATTCGCAAAAAGCAGCAAACAACAGAACATGAGGATTCACATGGTCATCACATCACGCACCTGCTTAGGCTTATTTTACAAAAGCACAAAGGTTTGTTTTTTTGTGAATGTACACAAATAAAGGCAAACCTTTTACAATTCTGATTATATTTATGACTAAAAGGAGTAGTTGCTTCCACTGTTAGAAGGAAAAAATTCAAGTGATTGCGCCGGCGCCGCATGCGCGGACAGTTAAGCATTGCTACCTTGACAATGCAGCCTGTTCATTATCATAATAAAATACAGTCAGTTAAACATATGGGGAAAAAAACACACTGCTCAGTTTCAATATGTAGTAAAATCTGTGCCGTGTTATCACCGTACCGCCATGATATTATGCAAGACATTTTGTTGGTAACACTTTACTTGAAGGGGTGTGCATAAGACTGACATGACACCTTCATAATCATGACATGACACATGTCATGAATATGAAGGTTTTATGCATGTTTATGACAACTGTCATTAAGTGTCATTCGCTCAGTTATGTAATTTTTAATGCAAAGATGACATTGTCTGAGATGTCTGTTATGGGCTATGGTTAGGGGTAGGGTTAGGTTAGGGTTAGGTCAAATAATGTCATATTTGCATTAAAAATGACATAACTGAGTTCTATCTGTCATTCATTCTATCTAGCTGTCTGATGTTTTATCTATCGTTCTATCTGTTTTATCTATCATTCTGTCATTCTCTCGCCTTTATTCTATCTGTTGTTCATTCTGTCATTGTCTGTCATACGTTCTATCGTTCATTCTGTCATTTATTCTATCTATCTATCGTTCTATCTATCGTTCTATCGTTCTATTGTTGTTATGTCAGTCATTTGTTCTATTTTTCTATCATTCGTTTTATTGTTCATTCTATCTATCGTTCTATCTGTAGTTTGTTCTATCAATCGTTCTATCAGTCGTTTGTTCTGTTGTTCTATCTAGCTATCTATTGTTCAGTCTATAAATATAGATATAGATAATGAGGTCCCAAGTAACCTGAATTCACCCTGTGTGTGTGTGTTTATTCACATACATATACATATATACATAGTAGGGATGTTCATTTCCGTTATTTTTCCTAACCGACAACTGACGCTTGTTAACCGATTATTAACCGTTAACCGACAAGATTATTTTAAAATTAGAATTGAATTAAATTAGAAAGGATAAGTGTCTGTGACCCCTTAAAAATACAAAAATTTGTTAATTAATTAATTTTACATTCGCAAAAAGCAGCAAACAACAGAACATGAGGATTCACATGGTCATCACATCACGCACCTGCAGCGCTTCTGCGAGCGGAGAAAAACATAATAAACCTAAGCTATGTATAAATAATAATATATTAATATAGCCTAATAATAAAATAATAATAATAATAAATAGGCCTATTCGAGAAATATATTTTTACTTAAATAATAAATTAAGAAAACGAAAGAAAAACTGTTCAACAAGTAGCCTAGTATGCAGAGTTTCGGTTCATTTTTGTGCTGCGCGAAAGGAAAC
>NW_015645073.1:311485-318330 GCF_001515625.1 Sinocyclocheilus rhinocerous | reverse complement strand
AGTTTCGTTTTAGCCTAAATTAATTCGTTTTGGCTTGTCGTTTATAGCTATAGCTTCTTATATTTTTAATTCTTGTTCTTTTCTAAATACTGTTAATTGAAAGGATTTGTTGTGGAGTGAAGGGAACTAAAATAGCCTAGCTACATTTACAGTGTTTATTATAATGTTTGTAAACATTTCGCGTCGGCATTAGGCCTATTTCTGAATGAAATAATAAAATGCGACTTATACGCGACTTGCGTTTTTTTTTCTAAAAAACAAAAAATTTTATATACGCGTAGCGTATTTTAACCATGCAGCAAACCTTTTTAAATATTTTGATAACTTACTGACAAAAAAAATACAAAAATTATTTTTTTAAACCGTTTAACTGATTGTATTAATCGGTCAAAAATTCTTAGGGTCGGTTAATGGTTAACCGGTTAAAATTAACATCCCTAATACATAGGTATTTTTATGTTATATGCTGTGAGAGATTCTTATTTTCTGAGTGCCAATGTGTTCCTGTCTGATAGCAGACGCCATGGAGTGAGGCTGCATTATCCATGATCCCGCTGTGCGGCCATCCCCCCAGGGCTTTCTGGTCTTGTTATGCTGGTGACACAGAGCAGGGGTCTTATTGACAACTCTCCACACACACACACACACACACACACTGCACCAGCCTGTTACTCCTGTGCACTCAATCTAGAGTTGGCATCTTGATAGTGCTTTTTCCTTAGTATTCATTTAAAATGTGCATTAACAGACTTCATTTAACTTGTATTATATATAATTGTGCCTCTTCATCTCACATTAACATTATAATGTTTGTGATTGGTCACTGGGCCTCAAAGAAATGAGCAATTAGCTTTGGGTTTTGGCCCAGAAGGAGGTTTTACTTCCTCACTCATTTGTGGAGGGGAAATCGGCAGAATTCTCTGGAGTCGTTTTAAATATGGTAAAATGTGTTATACTGAGCTGAAAATAAATCGTCAAATTAGCCAAATTAATAATAAACGCACCCGCAAGGGTTGGGAATGAGCGTGGACAGATAAATTACTTCTCATTGGAAACAGCTTTAGCGACAACGGTTAGCTAGGAAGCTTTTTGTTTGTTGTCATAACTCAAGTGAAGACGCGTGTTGTATTGGACCCATTAAATGAAAATACAAGGAAAATCACGATGGGCCTCAACGTTTATATAGTTGAGATCCAGTGAGAGACACAATGAACTGTTGTTTGTTGCTAATATACATTGGAAAACAGCTAAATAATTCTGTTGTCATAGGAACAACAATATGTAATTATATTTTTTTAAAATAAAGCAGAATACAGATTCATGGCCAGGAAAAGTGCTTATTAACGGTACATTTTCTCAATTCATCTGCCATTGGCAGCTGTAGCTAAATGCTAATTTTGAGCCGTGTGTGGGCCTGGGGTATATGTTTGTGTGTGCAACCATATAGGACAGATGTTGTGAAGCTAAGTGGATGTTTGCGTGGGCTAGCGTACCCTGCATAATAGACGGTGTAGGTGTTTGCTTGTATTCAGTGTGGGATGTGTGTGTGTGATTGTCAGCTCTCCGTGTGTGATGGATCTGTGTGTGTGTTGCCGAGTGTGCAGTAGAGAGATTAGCATAGCGCTCGTCTCAGCGCACACCTCTGCTCAAAGTGGATAATGGTTTGGGGAAATGCCTTTTGTCGTTTTTTTCCTTGCGTTCTCTTCTCGTCTTTCGAGGCAGCGGTGTTGAGTAAGCCTCCGTGTGTAAATAGGCCCATATGTGCCTGCTGGCGCTGAATGCCAGGTAACCCGCTGTGCCAACTTAAACCTGTACACACACACACGCACACACACTCTGGGATAGAGTCACGTCAAACAAGACCAAGCGCAAACCTGAGGGAATTTGATCATTTGTACAAGTCTTTATTTAATGAGAAAAAGTAGAAAAGTTAATGCTTTTAATCATGCCCCTGACCCATAAAAAAACGTGCTCAGTTTTTGCAAAAATAAATATATAAAATTAAATTAAATTTAAAAATTAATTAATTAATAAATTTAACGAAGCATGTTTTTACATGTCCACAGTAAGTCTAGTTACAAATTTTGGGCAATTGATCTTTATTTTTTCAGTAATTATTAATGTAATTTAAAAGTCCTCAGTTTTTTACAAAAAAAACTTGCCCCTTATAATTTACATTTATATTTAAGTTTTTTTATTTTTTATTAAGCATATTTTACATGTCTGCAGTAAGTTAAATTAACTTCATTTGCTTTTCTAAATGCTTTTCTAGCAATTATTAATTTGTTGCAATTTATTTAATAAATTAATAATTGATCAATTAATCTTTTCAAATTATCATATCGAAGTTAGAAATTCAAATATTGTGACAGAATTAATGTTGTAGGGTGCCACAAGTTTGTTAAAATTTCCAAAGGGTGCCGCGACTAAAAAAAGGTTGGGAAACACTGAATTAGCCTATAAATGAACTTATATATTTTTTATTATTTGACAGTAGCAGATAATTGCATATTATTTAGTATTTTCAAACATGACCATATAATATATATATATATATATATATAATTTTTTTTAGATTTTACCAGGTTTTCTGTAAATGTACAATGGTAATACCATGTTTTTTGGGCATGTACCACAGAATACCAAGATATTCTTTATTTTGGAATACTGTGTAAATAGCATTGTACTGTATGTGAATATGGTAATCATTAGGTATCATGGTATATATCAGAGTACCATGCGGTTTATTTTCTCTCTCCCTATAAGGATAGGAAAACCAGCACACGTTCCAGTTTTCAGGAGCAGAATGGACTTTGGATTTATGAATGTCTATGTGTTTGTGCAAACGCGAGTATGTTTATTTCTCATTGCATTTTTCGGTGTAGATTTGCATTTGTCTGAAATGAATTTTCCGCATTTAACATTAGATGGGCACACGACCAGGTCTCTGCCGCCAGAGTATCACACCATCTTGAGCTACACACTCAGAAACACACACATTAAGAGCTCTACCTGGACCTGGCACATATCTGTAGGCATTTTTTGCAACTGCTAAGTTCCACTCCAGATGTGCCCATGTAATTTCCACCTCAGAAACAGCTGTGTGTGTACGTGTGTGTGTGTGTGTGTGTGTGTGTGAGAAAGTTTGATTACTTGCTCAGGTTGAAACAGGAAAATTAATTCCTGGCGCTACTGTTACACCAATTCAGCATTGTGGAAAGGGCCTTTCAAAGACTATTTATATGTGCTTTGCGTGTGTGTGTTCCCTCATTCTCAGCGTATGTGGACATGTAGGCAGTGGAGATTGCTGTAGGACTACATAGGAAGCACAGCTTCACATTTTAATAAACAACGATTAGGCCTTAATTAAATTTAATTAATTTGTAATTTTGTTGTTTTTGACTTTTTTTAAAATGATTATCATTTTTATGTCTACATAGTTTTTCCATTAAGTTTTTCCAAATTTGAACAAAAAAAAAAGAGAAATGTTGCTCCGGCAATTAGATGATAAAAAATAAATAATTATATATATACACACACACACACACACATATATATTATGTATAACAAAATAAAAAATAAACTATTTAGACACCTTTTTTTATTTTTAAACTTGAAGTTCAGTTGCTTCCTTGACGTTTTAAGTATAATCAGCTTGGTTGTATAAATTTAAAAAAAACTGAATTAATTTTTTTAATATATATATATATATAAATTATGTATAACAAAATAAAAAATAAACTATTTAGACACCTTTTTTTATTTTTAAACTTGAAGTTCAGTTGCTTCCTTGACGTTTTAAGTATAATCAGCTTGGTTGTATAAATTAAAAAAAAACTGAATTAAAAAATTTTTTTAAGTTGAATTTCATATAAATTATAAAGCAAAAAGTTGAAATTGCTCAACTTATTTTTTGAGTTATTGACATGACTTACTGATCATATAATTTTTTACAGTGTACTTGATGGATGGGAAGCTTAGCTGCTTTGGAACTGACGTTGCAGTCTAAAATAATAAGTACACTTTTTGAGATTGATTACTGACATATGTATGTGCTTCCCCATATAGATGAAGAGCAGTTTTAAAAGCAGCTGCTGCCTGTCCAAGCAAACCAGCATCCTCAGAGCATAATGCAGTGTGATCAGTCCGCTGATATGAACCTGTGTGTGCGTGTATGTGTGCTGTTTTCCTCCTTGGCATCAAAGAGAGAGCATTGATTTCCCATCATGCATTATTCACAAAAATGCAAATCGGCTAAAACCAAAAAGAACCACCCCAAAGCTTTTTTTTAAATTAAATATGCAAGAATCCCTAGGCGGAATTACCATGGAAACCACGATTACGTCACAACCTCAGAGTTCCAGCAGAGTAATATTATGGTTCTTACTATGCTCTTATGTAGGGTCTACATTATTATGCTTTTTTTTTTATATGCGCTAATATTGAAAACTTGAGCTCGGTTTGCTCCACCCCCAGCGGGCGTCGCGTATGATTAGGCAACTTGACAGCTTTGGGAATCAGTTGATCCATTTTTAATGAGCCGAGCTGGGCAAGAGGGCGCTGAATTTCTTCTTTCTGCCTTAAGGGGTGAGAAAGAATAACGGATGAGCTCGTTGTATGGTGAAAACATTTGGACGTTTGTGTGCCGCGTCGAACCATACGGGTACTTACATAAATTCAGCTACCACCTCCCAAGAGGCCAATGTGATGCTGTAGACTTGAATTTCACCTCATATCTATCAGTGTAAGTCTGCAGAGCGCAATATTCCCTCACACTACACCGGAGATGGAGATTGCTGAAAAGAGTTTATTAACTTACTTTACGTACATACATACAACATGTTATTTTTTATTTAGTACTGGCCTGAATAAGATATTTTACTTAAAAGATGTTCACATATAGTCCAAAAAGACAAAATAATAGCTGAATTTATAAAAATGACCTCATTCAAAAGTTTACATATGCTTGATTCTTAATGCTGTGTCGTTACATAGATGATCCACAACTGGTTTTTTTTTGTTTCGTTATAGTTGTTCATGAGTCTCTTGTTTCTCCTGAACAGTTAAACTGACCACTGTTCTTCCGAAAAATCCTCCAGTTCTTGCAAATTCTTTGGTTTTCCAGCACTATAAAAGGTTCACATGTTGTATAAAAGATTTAAACGTTCGCTGATGGTACAGAAGGAAACACAATGCGTTAAGGGGGGTGAAAACTTTTTAATCTTTATGTAAGTTTTTCTTTTGTTTAAATATCATATTTTTCCATTTAGTACTGCCCTTCAGAAGGTACAAAAGACACCTGCATGTTTCCCAGAAGACAAAATAAGTACAATTTACCCAGATCTTCAGACTCAAAGGTCCCATTGAGCATTATGTTTCCTTCTTATGTGAACCTTTTGTAATACTTGCGTATATAACACACTTATATAAGAATCTACTGGTTCTTATAGACACTCGTAAGCATGTACATAATTGTATATAAAAACACATAAGAATCTATTGTCTTAAAACATATTAATTAACATCTACTACAGCATCTGTTGTAGCTAAATGCACCTCAAGAGATTCGTAAAGGCCACACATAGGGTCTCATGATCGTACATAACTGCCTTTTGATTGTAAATAACCACTCTTATTTGCTGAGAGGTATTTAAAACCGCTTTTGAATACAAAGTTAGGCTAGGTTATGCTCCTCCTTTAGCGTTTGTCCGCGTAGGTCAACGCTAACAGCGTCCTTTCCATCACCTGTGTTTATTCAGATGTACGAGTGACGCTGTTTACTCGTTTGCAAGCAAAACATTTTTGTCGGTTCTCTAGAGCACGTTGTTAGAAGTCTGTAATTGTAGCTAGGGGAAAGGTGACGCTAAAATGCGTTTGGTTAGCTTTTACGTCTCTCAAATTTCTGCTTGGCACATAAAAAGTTTTTGTAAGCCGCATTTCTGATGATTTCGAGGATTTCAGACAGTGAGAAGAATTACATGCTGTGATAGATAGCTATCTAATATTAGCATCATCACTTAGCATCATAAGCGCTATTAGCATGGGGGATGTGTGTTTGTGGGCTGCAGAGAATTGAATTACTGTGAGTTACTGCGCTTTCTTTCCCTCTATCTGTTCATCTTTATCTCTTCTGTGTCACAAAACAACTTATCAGTGCAGATCAGGCCCTCTGACGGTGTGTTTTTGGTTTGGAGAGCGCATGCAATCTGTGTGAAGAACTCCTATGGGACTGAATGTGGCTTTTGGGCTATATTTATGTAGATATGTGTGTTTGTATTGTGATTGTGTGTGTGTGTGTGTGTGTGATTGAGAGTAACTGAAGAGTGTGTTGTTGTGTTTGTGGTAAAAAGCAATGAGGACACTGTGTGTGTGTGTGTGTGTGTGTGTGTGTGTGTGTGTGTGTGTGTGTGTACAAATTAGCATTTGAATGGTCTCGGGGTCATTGAGATGCAGTTTCTATTGACAGCCAGATGCTTAACATGACTGGTCACTGGAGTCTGAGCCGCTGGAGAGTGTGTGAGCGTGCATGAGTGTGTGTGTGTTTTGTGCCATTGGTCTGACATATGCAGAGACAAGTATAAATAAGTCACTGGTATTATTTCCCCCAAATATCACCATTTTATTTTATTTTATTTTATTTTATTCAATAATTACTTAATTCTTTAATAAATATTTAATAAATAAGATTTATTTATAAATAAATGCGTATTTAATTTAGCATTTTGAGTGTAAAATCAATGTGTGTGTGTTTGTGTGTATATTATGCATATGCATGAATAAGATTTATTTATAAATAAATAAATTTTTTATTTTTAATGAAATAGTGTAAAAATTTGTTTTATAAA
>NW_015645073.1:288996-311435 GCF_001515625.1 Sinocyclocheilus rhinocerous | reverse complement strand
GTGCCCTGCGAAGTGGCACACACATGAAATTCCGCCATGATTCCAGTTCCAAGGGAACGAACACATTACATTCAAAGGGCATTAAAGTGCGCGAGACGTGAATTTATATTGTATTTATTTACAGAGGTATATTATGTCACACTTCACACTTAGTAAGTTTCGTCTGTGTGTGAAGACAGTAGCGACAAATCCGTGAATGAATGTTCCGAAGTGAAATAAACTTCAACGGAATAAAGTTGAATGGAATTATATATATTCTGTTTATGTATATACTGTATTCTATATATAGTACCAGTCAAATGTTTGGACCCTCGAATGGGAAAGTGTCCAAACTTTTGACTGGTACTGTACTATAATATACACAAAGAATATCGGCCGATATATCGATATCGGCCTTTTTTTACTCCCTAATATCGGTATCGGCCCCAAAAAACCCATATCGGTCGGGCTCTAATAATAATAATAATATAAATGAAATGTGTTTTGCACATTTTTGTTTTAGTATTATTGTTTAATATATATAGTTAAGGACAATTATTGGATTGTATTTGTGTTGCCTCTAAACAGCTCTTGCACTTGCAAGAATACTTTATTACTTCCAATATAACTCCTTTATAGTACTAAAAAAAAAGTCAACTGAATCATTAAGAGCGATCAAAACTCGATCTGAAATCATGATGTAAACAGGCTTTCTATGGTATATGGAAATGGTAATCATTCAGTATCATAGTATATATTTTGTCATTTTCATTAGTTTCATAAAATTTCATAAAATGTCTATATAGTTTTTATTTAAGATTTTGTTAATTTTGTACTTTTTTTAGTTTTAGTTAACGATAATAACCCTGACTGGAGCAATATATGGAGACGTGAGAGTGAAGTCTTTTGACTTTGGCCACCCATCATCTATTCAGCATGGGCAAACCACATTTAGATTTGCATTTCATCTGAAAATTTTTAAATCATGTTAAGTCTAGTAAAATGAAGGAACACAAACTTGGACACAGGACCAGCCGCCTCAGGTCTCAGTGCTTGTGTTTGTTGAATAAAGCTCATAATTATGTTTCTAAATTTACATCAGTAATAACACAGAACTCAGAGCAGCTTCAGGCTGGAATGCAGCCGGCCACGAGCCCGACCGCAACACACACACACACACACACACACACACAGCAGTGTATATAATGTCTTATTTTCTCCAGAGGGAGTTCCGATACCTCTCTCTTTCTTTGTCTTTCTTGTCTCTCACTATATCAAACCTGATCATTTTTCTCCTCCAACCCCTCATCCTTCATTTTTCCTTCCTCACACTAATGCACACACACACACACACACACCATTTCATTTCCTTATGGTGTGGCTTCTTTTCATTTGCCTGCAAGGTGGCAACGGTTCCATGACTCCATAAATAAAAGATTCATCACTCAAAAGCTAACAGAGCAACTGTCTCTCTCTCTCTCTCTCTCACTGTTTTTCTGATTCTTTTCCACACACTTTTTGTTAGCTAGCACTCACAAATATTACACACAGAGTAACACAATCTAGGCTGACCCCGCGTATGTGTTTGCACACATGTTGAAGAGTTTGACATTGACTCGCTGCAGCTGCTGCTGTGTAAGAGCAGTAATGGTCGGGTCTGCTGCTCTCGTTTATTTTACAGCGCCGTCCGTTCCCTTGTTCAGCTCTTTGTCGGTTCTTACACAGTCTTCTACTGTTCTCCTCTGTTCTGGCGCTCTGCCCTCATAGACAGAAACTCAACCGTCACACTTCTAATGTTCTTCAAACCAACGCTTTTTCCACTTCCACTGTGTGTGTTATTTAAAGAAACAGTTGTATTTTTAAAACCTTTGATATATACACTCAACGGCTGTGTTTCAATGGGTTTTTATGGCCAGTTTAGCTTTTATTGGACTATGAGTGAAATAAATATTCTTGCTTGGTCAAGATGAAAAAGCCATTTGACTTCTGCCATGTGGTGTATTTCAGAACAAAAGATAATTAATGAGGAAAAAATATTAAAGTAAATGATAAATAAATTAATAATTTTTCTGATGAATCATGCAATATAACCCTTTTTTTTAAGTTGGCATAAAATGGAAAGTGCAGTCGTCTTCTCTATTGTTATGGATATCATAGTGAAACGTTTTCTCAAATTGTTGAGAATTGATTGGATTGTTGCTCCGATAGCACACATACGTCTCCAAGACATCTTTTAAAGAGCACTTCATTTGGGAAACATCTGTTGTGTACAAACATCTTTTAAAAAGCAGAATTCTAAATCATTTTCTAAATGTCTGTTTAACATCTGAGAGGAAATGTCTTTGGGACATATTACAGATGAGCAAGTGCTCTACAAATGCATCTTCCATAAGAAAACATCATCAAAACTTATGGTATAACCTGTTCCCACAGAAATTATGCTGGTTGTTCATAGTCAGAAGTTCAACCTCGTAGAAAAGTAGTCGAAACCCTTGGATTAAGTTACAACTATGGACAACTTCATAGCTCGAGCTGCAATTACGGTGGCCAAATTAAGTAATAAGTAATCAAATCATGTTGTTAGTAATCAAATTAATGATATGATATGCAGATTAATTCATTCAGTTAACTACATTTAATTGCATGTATTAATGTTTGCTGAGAAAAGCCCTCAAATGAAGGTTCACGCAGGATATTTTTAAGAGATAGTTCAACCAAAAATGAACGTTCTGTCATCATTTACTTGTTACAAGCCTGTATGAGTTTCTTTCTTCCATTGAGCACAAAAAATGATATTTTGAAGAATGTTAGTAAGCAAACAGTTGTCACTAGCCATTGGCTTCTATACTATGGAAAAAAATGCTATGGAAGTCAATGGCTACCGTTAACTGTGATGACAGAAAGATCATTTTTGCGTAGAGAGTAGGGTGCTTTATAATATTCTGTGAAGCAATGCTTGTGTGCTGTACGATGACCGTCTCGATCAATGTGTTTGTGGCAGCATGGGTTTGTTTACCACCCGCTGGCTCGTCTTTTAGGACTCCGTCCAAACGAACAGAGCCAAACCGGATCCAGTCTGAGATTTCACTTTTGGAGAAGGTCCAGGAGTTCCATCAGAAAACGGTTGCGGTATCCCAATTTGTGCCAGGTTTTTCAACCCAGAGTGTGTAAAATACAGAAAAACCCTCTCAGTTCCGTCCTACTGAAGTTATCATTCAATGTGAAGCGGCTCGATGGGACAGGCCTCAAACGGGTCTCTGTTGGTAGCCTTTCTTAATCTGATCTAATGCGCTTTTTGTGTGGATGTCACACCACCCACTTAGTTTAATAGAAAATCCCTGGTCATGGCCTGTCCCGAGACACTTGTCCAAGTGTTCTTGGATCAATGTTGGTGTGGCACGGCTGAATTGGACTTTGTGTTACCTTTCAGTTTCTGTAGTCTCCTGATTTTAACGCATCCATGTTTGTATCCAAGTGCATCCTAAATCTCTGTAAGTTTTAGGTTTTATTTACGTTGATTTAGTTGAAACTTGAACTTTTTTAAGATTATTTTTTTTAAATAGGCTTGGCTGCTACCCAACATCTGCGAGGTTAATTTACCCACAAATCAGTAGATCTCCCAAAAACATATCCAAGTTGCATTTTGCATGAAATTATATGTTGAATATAGAAACCTTTGATATTTGGACCATTAAAGATTTTTTTTTGGAATCCTGTTTATTCTCAATATTGCAATACTCTATTTCTTATTTTATGCATAATATTTAAATACTATTTTTTATATTATTTTATGTTATTCTATTTTACAGTTCTTGTTACAGTAACAAAGACTAATATGTTTTATATGTATTGTATTGTGTGTATACTGTATGTGTGTGTGTATATATACAAAATTAAGCAATTTTTTCCTCCAAGTTGAAGCGAAAATCTGATATGGCAATAATCTTAAATAAAACAACAGCCAATTCAAATATGCTGTATGATATGGTTTCAAAAAGTATGGACTACTTTGGGATAATTTTATGTTGCTTTTTTGCCATTATACAGCTTAACAGCCCATGGCGCGCAGCTCGTCTGTGAACAACGGCTCTGTGTAGTGCTTGCTGCTCAATGTGAAAGCCCGCACGTGATGGAGATTTACCGCTGATTACAGAACCGGCTTTCTGACAAGATGCGCGTTAAATATCGCATGCGATTTATCGTGCAGCCCTAATATACACCCATATATATATATATATATATATGTATATGTATGTGTGTGTGTGTGTGTGTGTGTGTTTGTATTATAATTTATAATAATATTATATTTATTATATTGTTACCATGCAAAAAAAAACCTAATGGTCATGAAACAGGCTTAATTTTATTATTTCTTTCTTTTGATTTTGTACTTGACTTGTTTTGTGAGATTTGCCCAAACAGAATCTGAGATATTTAACCATTACAATTACTTTTTTCTACCTCATAAATTAAATGCAGTCAGAATCGATTTTACAACACAACTCTGTCGTGAGGAAAAATAGCCCGTGGTTTGTAGCTTTTATAGCACTCATCAGTTCTACGATCATTGAAAGTTTCAGAGGTTTGACGCAAATAGGTTCACTTTTATTTATTCATTAATAAACGTAATTGGCTGCTAGAAACAAACCCCCTGAGGACATTCTTCCTAGATAAACTGAATGGCCTTATCTTGTGGTCTAATTTCATGTTAATGAATCATATTAGTTTTTTTTTCCTGCACCTTGTACTTGAATGATTCCGATAATATATGTATCCGCACCTCATTACTCCGCTATATGAATATAAAAGGGTTATTCTGTGCAAGCATCAGACTGTGATGAATCTAAACTGTATTTAATAGAGCTTTAAAAGATGCTGGGGAATTCATAACTCACAGGTGTGTGTGTACTTTCGCAGAAATGGAGAATAAGTGAGTGTTTTTGTATGGAAGAGAGTGAATTTAATCTCTCAGATAAAGTAGATGGCTAGACTAGACCTCAAACTGACCTGTATTGAGCATGTGTGTGTCCGTTTCACAGGTGGGAAATAGCCTTTGTCCTTCAGGCGTGCTTTCGTAAGATAGCCTGGTTTTGTCTTTGATTGGACTTCGTCCTTGGAAGTCGCATGTGTGTCTGTGTGTGAGAACTGGAGCACTAGCGTCGACTTAAGTGTGTTGATCAATTTCTCAGGGCTTTTAGAAGTACCACTGTACAAACATCAGGAGAAATCACACGCTTTCTGCTCAAACCCAGAAATACGTAACAAATCTAAGCTACCTTGAATATTTGCCAGGAAAGGACATCCACGCCATCGTTCTACCAGCTTTAACTCTAGTCGTTTTTACTCTACGCTAGTGAAATACAGTGTCTGGAGCTGTCAGCACCCTGATGTATCCAAATATGTGGGTACAAAACCGCACTTGGCTTATATAAATACCTCATCCTGACATAAAGGATGAAGAAATTCAGGCAGTCTGTGGAGGTTTCCTGAACAGTGTGTGCAAATTACTAGTTGAACTTGTACAGTGTGACCCGAAAGGCTAATTTAAATGGCATTATGTTGTCATCAACTTGCTACGCCACAAGTTAACCAATCATCAGCTGCGAATCTACCAAGCTTTGGCCAACTGTCAGCAGATTCGGATACCCGTCTGCTGATTGGCCAGTCAGCTGCCACGAATCTGGCCAATCATTAGCTACAGATTTGTACAATAGTGTGGGAAATCAGACTTATTTTGACGTCTAAACGGTTTGTTTCTGTGAACGTTAATACATAAATAAATGATTGGTGTTTTGTGCCATTTTAGTGTTCAGAAATTTTGTGAGTAACTCACAATCAGAAAGAGTTGTTCAGTCTGATTTGTGAACTGCTTCAACAATTCGCTTGTACTGTAAATTGTTCAACCAGCAAGAACTCTGGTCAGTCATTAGCTACAGAAGTTTTGACTATTTGTCAATACTGTTGGGAAATCTGAGTTACTTAAAGATAAAATGGTTCTTCTGAAATGGTTTTTAAATGAACATTTAAAAAAAAACGATTAATTGGCTATTTATATCATTTTAGTGCTCATAAATCCGGCAAGTGAGTTTAACTCTAAATCTGATCAGTCAAATTCATCCAAGAATCGTTTAGTATGATTTGCGAACTGCTTCATCAAATTCATTTAAAATATTTGACTCAAAACTATGATTCGCTTGTAAATTGTTCAACTGGCAAATCTACTGAACTCTTTGTAGACTATTTGTCAATAGTGTTGCAGTCTAACTCATTTTAATGAATCAGTTCTTTTCACTTTAAACCTGTTTCAATTTCGTCCAAGAATCATTCTGTTTGATTTGCAAGCTGCTTCAACTGAATCATTTAGAAGTTTGGGCTTAAAACGATGATTCGCTTATAAATTGTTCAAACAACCAATCATCTGCCGTGAAACTACTGAACTCTGGCCAATCAGTAGCTATGGATTTGTTGACTATTAGTGTTTGGGAGTATGATTTATTTGGACAAATCAGCGTTGAAACAAATTATTATTATGTATACATTATTTATATAATTTTAGTCTTAATGAATCCTGTGAGTCAGTTTTTAACTTTGAAATCTGATCAGTCAAATGTATCCAAGAATCGTTCATTCAAATTTACGAACTGATTCAACTAATCCATTTAAAAGATTTGATGCAAACAATGATTAATTTGAAAATTGTTCTAACAGCAAATCATCTATCATGAATCTACTGAGCTCTGACTCATTTCAACAAATCACTTCTTTTTAAACAGAAGTGATTTGTTGAAAATGTTAAAAAGAAAACAATTAATCGATTAGTTTGTCTTTTTAGAGTTCCCATTTCAACAAATCACTTCTTTTTAAACAGAAGTGATTTGTTGAACATGTTAAAAAGAAAACAATTAATCGATTAGTTTGTCTTTTTAGAGTTCTTAAACCCTGTGAGTAAGTCAGTATTCAATAGTGTTGGGAAGTCTGACTCATTTCAATTTTTTTCCCTAAAATGTGTTTTAATAATCATGTTAATTTGTTCTTTTAGTTTTCAGAATACATGTGAGTATTAACTCAAAACCAACAATCAGATCAGTCAAATTCATCCAATAATTGTTTATTCTGATTTGTGAACTACTTTTATAAGATTCATTTAAAAGACTTGACTCAAATCATTGATTCCTTTGTAAATCGGTCTACTGGCCAATCATTAGCCACCAATCTACTGACCGCCAGCGCAAAAGGCCAAAAACAGAAATGCACAAAAGTAATTATAATCAGCAAGAGGAGAAAATACAGTTATTGACTTTTCTGATTAAATGGAAGAACTTGAACTCGGCCTCCTCACATCTCAAGAAAGAAATTATTGTAAGTAGTCCCGCAGCCAAAGACAAAATGAATCTAGTGTGCCTGTGCATAATGTATTTAATAGTTTTTTCCTCTTGAGAGAGAATGTGAGACGAGTCAATCGGTGTCTTACCAACCATCTCAATATCGGTCTGCCTGCTGGTGTGTGTAAATGTATTGTAATGTCTGGTCTATGTATAGACTGTCTGTCTCTGTGTGTGTGGAGGTTAACAGGGTGTGCTCTGTCAAGGGTTGAGTTACATACATAGGCGACCTGCTTATAGTAAGTGATTTACCAGTCCTCCTCTCGACAGACAATGTGTGTGTGGGGGGCTGACATTTAGAGATGTCTTTTGAAATGTTGCTCACTTTTGAGTGTACTCCCTTCGCTGATAACCCTTTAACCTGCAGACAAAGAGAGCGAGACTGAATGAGTTCTTGTGGAGACAGAGATTTAACAAAAAGTAGAAAACCATGGAAAAGAGTAACGGAAAACAGGCTTTCAGTCTCATGGTGCGTTCATATATGTACAGCGGTTTGCAGCGACAGAGCAAACGAAAATCATTCATTTTCAATCAGAGTAGGGCTGCACGATTAATCGAATGCGATTGTCATGCGCATTTTGATAGTAAAGCCGGTTCTGTAATCAGCAGGAAATCATCATCACGTGCTTTCAGATGAATCAATGAAAGCTGTTGAATCTTCTGTTTATTCAGCTGCAGCGATAGGCATTTTCTGGGTTTCTTCTGCGAGGCGTATTTGGAGTTTCAACGCGAGAGCGCCCTCTGGCCTTTGGATGGAGATTTACTGCTGATCACAGAACCGTGCTTCACTGAAAGATACGCATGACAATTGCAGCTTCTGTCGAATCGCGATCTCGATTCCATTTCGATTTATAGTGCAGCCCTAAATCAGAGTCACGAGTTCCAGTGACATGAGCGATGTGTCTAACGAGGACGTGTTTAATAACATGACAAAGTTTAAGTTTATGCAAATGAGCAGCATTAAGATGTGGCACCCCTGTATGATGTTATGTGATTTGTCTCTGCCAACGTACAGAAAAAAATGAGTTTTATGTATTGATAATTATTTTCATGCTAAGATTCATTATGCACTGCTGCAGTATATATATAAACGCTTTCCACTGCATGTGAATTTTTTGCATCAAGACGTTTTTAAACTGGAATGACATGTGTGCAGTATTATGTTTTGAATGATGTATGCAATCCAGGCATCTACCAAATGCATAAATGTACATTTAAAATGACATTTTAACCGCTAAAAGAGAAAGGTTCCAGAAGTTAAAATCTCATTCAGAAATATATATATATATCATCAGTCATTTGTGCTTTTGTCTATTTTTTTATTTATTTCAGTTTTAGTTTTAGTCTTTGTCATTTAGCTGCCAAGGCAACATTTTATTTAATGTTATTTGTATTTTAAAGTTTATTTTTTTCATCTATTTCAGCTTTATTTCAATTAATGAAAACATTTTTTAATAGCTTTAGTTAACGTCTCAGTTATCATGGAAAGAGAAATTGCTTTATAAAGCATTGCAAATGACATCGTGTCCATTCAAACAACTTAAATATTTGTACATATTTACATTTTTTTAATATTTAGCAATAAACTCAAAATATGCTGTTTATATACTTAATAGCTGTATGTCAAATTTTTGTAAAAAAAAATATTTAGCAATAAACTCAAAATAAATGGCTATATGTCAACATTTCTTTTTAGTATTTAGCAATAAACTCAAAATATATTGTTTATATACTTAATCGATGGCTGTATGCCAATATTATGTTTGTTTTTGATTCAATTACATAATTTGCACTGCTCCATAGGATACATAGCTTATTCATTGATGAACCTAATTAGTTTGACCTTTGTCTTTTTGCAAGATTTCCATATCCAATTCACCTCAGAGCTGGTTGGTGCATTGCATGGCTTTTCTGAAATCCCTATGGTGAAAACGAAAGTGGAAAATACTTGCTTAACTTATACATAATTTGGGATCAGATTTTCAAAAGCTGACCAAAAGTGGCCAACAGTACAGCCTCTGTGACCTCTCTCCTTTCTCATCTGTTTTTCTTCTTTCTTACCTAGTGTTAGATTTAAACATGAAAAGTTCAATACCAGCTGGACTGCCTTTCTGTTAACACACACACACACACACACACACTCGGTTTAATGGCTATTGCAGACTGTTGACTATAATAAGCTAAATGATTGAGATATTTTACTTTAGCCTCAGGTTATTTGGGTGTTCAGAGCAGACGTGACATAGATAGACCTCAAGCGTGCATGCGTGTGTCATTTGTTTTTCAATGTAATTGATACTCTTTCTACAACTTACTACCGCAGCAGCCTTTCCATTATATGTAATGAACTTACCAGATTTCCTCACTGCGTGTGTGTGCACGCACGCGCGCGCGTGTGTGTGTGCGTGTGTGTGTTTGAGTGTGTGCTTGAGCTATTTGCAGTCACACATATGGAAACTCTCCAGATTGTGTGTGTGTGTTTGTTGAGTTACTGAATGTCAAAAGGCTTCATAAATGTAGAGTTTCCTTTTAATGATGTATGATTTCAAAATGTTATTGCTGTTTAATCAAGACCGCCTGGAACTTTAATACATCACATGCTATCAGCTTTGTGACGTATGTGGATTTAGTTATAGTTTGAGGATAAGAAGTGAAGTAAATCTGAGTAAAACTCCCTTTGGAGACATTCGAAGATGTCTTCATTTGGGAAAGCCATTAAATGAGGAAAAATATAGTATAAAGTTTTTTTTTAAGTTTGAGATTTGTAGTTGGTTTAGTTTGAGTTAGTCTAAGCGATGGCCTCATTTAGATGGCTAATTAAATGTGTTTATGCGCATATAAAACATCACAGAACTGGAGTGCATAAATGTATTTGGTCATGTCTATTCAAGACAAATTATGAAGCATTCATGTTTGTGTGAAATGCATAAGTGTGATTTGACAAGCGTGTGAAATTTCAGTTGCTCGCAGCAGTAGTAACAAAGGGAGGATCAGATAGCAGGGAGAAGTAGAGATTGAACTAAAGAAAGAAAGAAAGCGAGGAAAAGGAGGTGAAATTCGATCCGCTGGGGGCTGAGATTTCCCATGGCGCACTGGGACGGGAAGCTTCTGTGCCTCAGTGTGTGTTCGTAATGAGACGCCGCTATAAACGTTCATGTGACATTATAGATTCTGTGACTGAAAATGTCAATACAGCCTTATTTCTGTTTGTATGATAACAATATATAATACGATTGTTGCGTAATCCATAAGAGCATCCCTTACTGTGGTAAAATCACTGTAGTTCAGTATTGAATGCCTTATTGCGTTTATAAAAAGCTGAAAATTATTCTTTAAAGTGGTGTAGTTGAGTAACTGTAATATTATTATATTTACATTTCTTCATACCTTCACAACTAGTCACATTGAGACCTGCCGTTTTATCCGTCTGTCGTTTTATGTCTGTCTTTATATCTATCGTTATATCTGTCTGTTGTTTTGTCTGTCTGTCGTTATATCTATATATCTATCATTATAAATCATTCTTTCTGTCTGTTGTTATATCTATTGTTATATTTTTTGTTATATCTCTGTCATTCTGTCCGTCTGCCATTATATCATTATATCTATCTTTAATTCTGTCTGTCGTTATGTCTATTTATCGTTCCATGTATCATTCTATTGTTATCTATCTCTGTCTGTCTGTCATTATATCTATGGTTATTCAGTATCTATCTTTCATTCTCTCTGTCGTTATATGTATTTGTTGTTCTATATATCATTCTATCATTGTCTGTCGTTCTGTCTGTCTGTCACTATTTGTTGTCATGTTAATATCATTCTATCGTTAATCTGTCTGTAGTTATAACTATTGTTAAATCTGTCTGTCGTTCTGTCTGTCTGCCGCCATATCAATTGTTATAACTATCTGTCTGTCGTTATATATATCTATCATTCTGTCTGTCGTTATGTCTACTTATCGTGCTATATATCATTCTTTCATTATCTGTCTGTCATTCTTTCTGTCTGTAGTTATAACTATTTTTAAATCTGTCTGTCGTTCTGTCTGTCTGCTGCTATATCAATTGTTATAATTTTCTGTCTGTCGTTATATTTATCTATCATTGTCGTGCCATATATCATTCTATCATAATCTGTCTGTAGTCATATCTATAGGTACAGTATATCTGTCTGTTGTTATTTCTATCATTATATCTATCTATCATTCTGCTGTTATGTCTGTCGTTAGGTCAATGTATCATTCTATCTATCGTTCTGTCTGTTGTTTCTATCTATCCTTCTTTCCTTCTGTCGTTCTTTCTATCTGATAGACTGCATGGCCTTAAAACCTTCACACTTCAAGCTTTTAAAACTATCTTAAACTCAAGCCAACATCAAAGTTAGTCTTGACAAGATTTCTTTACCTATTTTTTTTTATCCTCCTTTTTTCTCTCTCTCTCTCTCTCTCTCTCTCTGCGGTGGTTAATGACAATTAATCAACTTCAATCCTTGATTGTGTTTTCTTCATCTATACGACACCTCAAATGTTTGACACCTGCTGTATATTAAGTATGGGTTTTTTTTGTAAGATTTTTACACCACATTAATGTTTTCTTTAAGAAATAGAGTGGAATAATTTGACAGGCGGAAATAGAGAGAAAGTAGAAAAACAGAACATCTTGCAGTTATTAATTACGAAAATTACAGTCTGCTTTTTTTTAACCTCATTATAACAGACACATTTTAGGCAAATTTCCAAACGCAAATCCTTGATTTTAGGCAACGCACCGAAAGGCAAATGCTAATGAAATGCATATAAGATATAAATATTGCACACAAACACAGTGTGAAAAGTAAATTTGCCTGGGAATTTATGTGTAGGCCAACTTTGATCTCACAGCATGAAGATTCTGCATAATAACAAGCTCCTAACGGAAAGTGGGTGTGGTCTGTTGCCGGGGTCTCTCAGGGGGCCAATCAAATCACAACAGTGTTTTGTCAGCCAATAAGCAGAGCCGTGATAACAGCCAATGAGGCCTCTGGTGACCACAATTAAAAACACAAAAGGAGAATTCCTCCAGTGAGAGTTTGAGCATGCTTATGCAGTCAAACACTATATATAGAGATTTCTGCTATATATTCTGTGATATTTCTTTACAGCAGGGCAAATTAAAAAGAAATACTGCTCCTGCTAAGAGGAACACTACTGCTCTCTCTTTCTGGATCTCTCTTCTGTGGTTTCTCTGTTCTCATTCCCTTTTTCTTTCACTCATTTTCGGTCATCTCTCGCTGGTTTTTTCTTTCATTATCACGCTCTGATCCTGCCCGTGCTCTCATTTTCTCTCATCACACCATTTCTTCCCTCCTTTGCCAACTCCCTCGTTCCCTGTCCTCTTCTCACTCTTTTCTTCAAACTATCTAGCGTCCAATCCCACTGTCTCTCACAGTACAACACAACAGAACACAGTACAACGTAATAAACACAAGACAGAGCACATTAAAACACGATTGGTGCGTCCGAAATCGAGTACTGAGTAGGTGCTACATTTGAATTTAGAAGTACTTCACAACCGCTAAAAAAGTATGTTCTATTAGGCCTGGGCGATTAAACGGTATCGATATTTATCAATGGTACACCTTCTTCGAAAACGATTTAAGAGTGTGTCAGGGAGCGTCATCAGTGGCGCACGAGATGCAGTGATAATGATGTGAGTGACGTTGTTGCATTTTAATGTTTTGTTACTCTAGCCCACGAGATGCGCCGCTGCTGTGTTATGCATTCAAAATATTAGTGAAATATAGAAGCTCAAATGCGGAGAAGATCTTGATTAGGTGAAACCCGAAACCAAGCCATTCACACAGATGCATATTCAACGCATTTTGACGGACAAATATGACTGCTGCACTCGCGTCTCACACAAGAGATGTAGCCATGCAAAGTTAAAATAGTTTTAACTAGTGGTCGACCGATATATCGACAAGGCCGATATATTGGCCGATATTTGGAATTTTTCAGATATCGGCATTGGCCGATAAGTTTTTCTGTTTGGCCGATGTGTTCGAGGCGGGACTTTTATTTTGACGGCGCTGAGAACGGCAGCACCTGAGCACGCAGTGCTCACATTCTCTCTCTTGTTCGCTGTCGTCGTTCAGTTCTGTCTAATACGGATAGAAGTCTATCTAATAATCAGATAGAACTGTTAAACAAAGGAATTAAAATGTATACAAAAAAGTATGATAACGATTGCTTTAATATTATTAGTAATAGAAAGGCAAACATTATAATACTTTCTCATTTGCCGTCAGCATTCAGTAAATATGCATTAATATAATTTAAACAAATCTTTGAATGTCTAATAAACATCTAATTTCACAAACCTTGCAGACTTAGTCGAATCTAGTTGAGATCTTGTGAAGTGTGCATTTGTATCCTGCATGATCGCGTATTCTCTGCGTGACTTTCGGCCCGTGTGATTTGAATTCTGACAGGAGGAAAGTTCTGCTTCACTGGAGATGCGCGATCGACAAACTTTAAACTAGTGATTTCAAATTATGTTATCTGTCTGTCGTTATTTCTATCATTATATCTATCTATCATTCTGCTGTTATGTCTGTCGTTAGGTCAATGTATCATTCTATCTATCGTTCTGTCTGTTGTTTCTATCTGTCCTTCTTTCCTTCTGTCGTTCTTTCTATCTGATAGATTGCATGGCCTTAAAACCTTCACACTTCAAGCTTTTAAAACTATCTTAAACTCAAGCCAACATCAAAGTTAGTCTTCACAAGATTTCTTTACCTATTTTTTTTTATCCTCCTTTTTTCTCTCTCTCTCTCTCTGCGGTGGTTAATGACAATTAATCAACTTCAATCCTTGATTGTGTTTTCTTCATCTACGACACCTCAAATGTTTGACACCTGCTGTATATTATGTTTTTTTTTTTTGTAAGATTTTTACACCACATTAATGTTTTCTTTAAGAAATAGAGTGGAATAATTTGAAAGGCGGAAGTAGAGAGAAAGTAGAAAAACAGAACATCTTGCAGTTATTAATTACGAAAATTACAGTCTGCTTTTTTTTAACCTCATTATAACACAGACACATTTTAGGCAAATTTCCAAACGCAAATCCTTGATCGCGATCGACAAACTTTAAACTAGTGATTTCAAATTATACTGCGCTTTATGCATTTGCCCACTGTCATATTCATGTCATTTTCATTGCGTGCTGTATGTAAAATTAGTGTTACCTTGGCTTTATTTGAAAAATATATATATATATATGATTACCAATGCTCACAAACTTCCCAGAATACTGAGTGCCCTGTTGGTTACAGTGTTTACTTCCTTTTTAATTAGATTTTTATTAAATATTTATTTATTTATGAAAAATGCTTTGTCTTCTAAAGTAGGCCTATAAGTATGTTTATTTTGCACAATTATTTTTAATCCATTTTCAAATGATTTCAAATTTCTTAAATATAAATTAAAATAAATTAATTATATCGGCTTTATATCGGCCATCGGCCTTTCCAAGATATCGGCATGAGCTGTCAAAAAACCCATATCGGTCGACCACTAATGTAAATATCAACAGTTTAGTAGTTAAATAGAGTCCTTGGTAAGAACAGGTATATCCATGATACAGGATTTGCTTTCAGCCATTAATATTGTGCACTAATTCCCATTAATAACCCACACGTGCACACGTTGTGCAGCAGTTACTATTAAGCAATGCATAAATACATTATGCTGTTTTGTTCATAATTGTTTATGCAATTTACGAAATTATATTTGATTTATATGAGTACATTTAGACGTAATGAAGTTTTTTTTTAATAGACATTTATTTCCTTGTGTTGACAATTTAAATGTGCTGCATTATTTTGCTCATTGCGCCCTCCTGTGGCCTATTTAATCTGCATATAAAACATTAGAAATTAGATATTTGTTTAATTTTTATTGTGTGTTTGACTGTTAAAACAAAAAATATTTGTTGTTTGTCTCAATAAATTGGGTTAATTTAAAAATACAGTGGTTAAATTAAAAAAAAAATTTCTGTTGCTCTTTGTTTTAAAAAAGGTTATACAAATTGTCAATAAATATTGATACCGAGCGATATGAAACATTATATTGTTGATACGTTTTTTAGCTATACCGCCCAGCCCTATGTTCTATATAGTATGAAAATGGGACGTATGAATGAAATCCGGACGTATTACATACGCCATGTTATTACTGTCACATGACCTATCTGCGTCAGTTGCGTCGCTTCACTTCCATTCATAAATCCTCTCCCGTGGCCTCATGGGATAGTAAAGTGTCCATCGAATGCGCACTTCAGAATCCGGGCGGAAGTAGGTCATCTGGGTACTTTTCACCTACTGTTTTTCGAATACTATGAATTCGGACATACTATTCGCCTCACATACTATAAAGTATGCAATTTCGGACGCAGCGAATATCAGCGCAACAGAACACAACAAAAAAATTTTATAAAACCGCAACAAGATAGCGGTGTGATTTTTAGTGTCATTTATATTATTATAGTATTTATTAATATTTTGAATTGGCTTTTATTTGTATGTTTTTGTTTTTAGATACTTTTATATACTTTTGTCATTTTTATTGGTATTTGTATTTAGCTTTATTTGAATTTTCAGTTTTAATTTAACTTAAACTTATTTTGTTTCAGTTAGTAGCCAAGGCAACATTTCTAATTTTCATGTACATTTTTTAAGTTTACGATTTTCATCTAATATTTATATTGTATTTCAGCTTTATTTCAATTAATGAAACTGATTTTCTCTCTATTTTATTTCAGCTTCATTTCAGTTAATATTTTGAGATACAGGACAAAGCAACAACAGAACACAATACATTAGAAAACACATAATTCTATGTGCACAGCAGAATGGAAAACAAAGCACAACACAATGGCAGTGTTTTTTTTAGTATTTAGTATTATACTATTATAGTATTTATTAATATTTTGAATTAACTTTTATTTTTATATTTTCAGTTTTATTTTAATGTTGGTTTAAATCTTAGTAATTTTGTGTTATGCTTTATCATTTTTATTATTATTATTTTTTGTTTTAATATTTTATATTTATGTATATTTATTAAATTTTTTCTATTTGTTTATTTTATAATCTATTTATTTATATTTTTTCAATTTTAGTAATTTAGTAATTCAGTTTTAGTAATTTATCAACAAACTCATTTTACTTTAGTTAGTTGCAGAGGCAACGTCTCTGCTTTTCATTTAAGTTTCATTTAGGTTTTTCACATAGTATTTATATCTTAATTTATTTCAGCTTTATTTCAATGAATGAAAACCGTTTTTAAAAGTTTTAGTTTTAATTAACATTAACAATACAGCATAACAGAGCACAGCACAAAGCAACAACAGAACACAATACTTTAGGAAACAGCGTAACACAATACACATAATACTGTAGAATACCTCAACAGCACAACACAATAGACATAATAGAATACACAGCAGAATTGAAAACAGACCAACACAGTAATGCACAACACAACTCTGGTCACTCCGTTGGTGGGACAGCGAGGGACGGTTTGGATGAATCCTGGCAGCTGTTCAGGATCTCTCTCTGTCTTTCTCTCTCTCTGTCTTTTATATTATGCTCTTTTTTCTCATCTTTTCACTCTGTTCTTCCATTACAGCAGAACTGACGTGCTCCCTGGGGGTTCGGCTGAATAAGTAGCTTTTTAAGGGGTATCTATATTACACTTTCCCTGTGACAAAGAAAACAGCCAATTAAATTGTTCTTATTCAATTATATGTATGACAAATAATCATTATTAAAGTAACTAAACAAAACAGAACACATAACCAACACAAAACAACACAACCAAACACAATGTGACACCAGTTCTATAATAAAAGTGTTACTCAACTCAATGAACACTTTAAGGCAATCACTGCAGAGCTGGTGTTAACATTACTCTCTGTACTTCAGCATACAGTAACTCAACACTAACAATGATACAGCACCAGCTGCACTTCGCATTTCTATCCATAACAACTCCCAGAGTGCATCTATGTCTGCATTATGATGTTTCCAACCAACAGAGCTTGAAAACGGTTTCATTTCATTAGTAAGGCCTGCAACTTTTTCGTCCACAGCTCAATTTAAAATTTAATGGCTCACATAACGTTTACATATTTGACATTAATTAATTTCACAATTTCACATTACGTTTCCATAGTGTCTTAAATCTTTAATCTGCGAATCTGCCTACTCATTAAAGGGGTCATATGATGGAATTTCATTTTTTCCTTTCTCTTTGGAGTGTTACAAGCTCTGCATAAAGAAGTTTCATTTAGGTTTTTCACATAGTATTTATATCTTAATTTATTTCAGCTTTATTTCAATGAATGAAAACCGTTTTTAAAAGTTTTAGTTTTAATTAACATTAACAATACAGCATAACAGAGCACAGCACAAAGCAACAACAGAACACAATACTTTAGGAAACAGCGTAACACAATACACATAATACTGTAGAATACCTCAACAGCACAACACAATAGACATAATAGAATACACAGCAGAATTGAAAACAGACCAACACAGTAATGCACAACACAACTCTGGTCACTCCATTGGTGGGACAGCGAGGGACGGTTTGGATGAATCCTGGCAGCTGTTCAGGATCTCTCTCTGTCTTTCTCTCTCTCTGTCTTTTATATTATGCTCTTTTTTCTCATCCTTTCACTCTGTTCTTCCATTACAGCAGAACTGACGTGCTCCCTGGGGGTTCGGCATATGAGCTATCCTTCTCTCTGTGTGTGTGTGTGTGTGAGAGAGATGAACTAACTCTCCTGACCACCTCAGAATCACGTCTCTGAGGATTTCTGGTCAGAAGGAAGATTCTCTGTCAGGTCTCTCTCTCTCAATCGCCTCAGCACTGTAAAGGAGAGAAGTAGGTCGTCTCACCTCAGGAGAAGTGAAGTGTGTTTACTATCCATAGTGTCTTAAATCTTTAATCTGCGAATCTGCCTACTCATTAATAAATACTAGTTATCCCAGGATTCAGGAATCATGTTTCTGTGAAGTGCAGATTTGTATGCTGAAATCATTTTTCATTGGGGTGTGTGTTTGAGTGCGTTTTGATTTGAAACAGGTTTTTTGTGTCAGTGACTGAACATCTTGCTTTTAACGTTATAGTGGCCGCAGAGCCGTAAAAGCAAAATGTAAAATATTGAAGGACTGAGGGTGCTTTACATGCTAACGAAGACTGGCGTGTCTGTGACACACAACTGCTGGACTAGAACATAGAAATGTGGTGTCTGCATGCTTCCGCTTGATTGATGTTTAATATAACCTTGAGTGTGAACACACACCTCAGTGTCAGCAGGGTTCGGTTCACACTGTGCCTATTATTCCTACAGAGATACAGATGACAGGGACGATGGTGTTTTGGAAACTGTTACACAAATGCGGACAGCATGAACCTTTTCCATCACACTTTGTATCATTTTAATATTTTGGTACATCGTGCTCTATCTAGATGAGGAAAGTTTGTGAACAAACTTTGAAGTTGGCTCGAGAAAGCCTATCCTGAAAGTTTGAAGCAGTAAAAGCTTGAAGTTTGAAAGTTTAGACAGATGTTGCTAGCATGATTTAGCACATAGCTAACATGATTTAGCATGTGTTTAGCATGATTAGCACATTGCTAACAAGTTTGTAACAGAAGTCGAGATTTTGCATGTAAAATTCAAACATAAAGCTGAACAAAGTACCCTCCATTGAGTTAGAAAAGAATTACAAAGAACGTGGGTTAAAAGAGTCTGAATTGGCCAGATTGTGAGGAAGGACGGTAAGGATAACGTTTTGTATGGCTCCTCTTTTATAAAACTCATGCATTCAGATGGCAGTTCATTCACTCTGGAACAAAGGTGTTGTGATGTAATTTTATTCATATAGCGACAATGTACACCCTGAAAATAATGGTTGTCGCTCTTCCTCTAATTGTTTTATACTAGATACCAGTGCCTTTTTATGAGACTGCAAATTGGTTGAGTGATGTCCTGAGGAAAGCTGAATTGAAGAGAGACGTGGTGATTATGGAGGTTGTGTGGGGAAAAAATGTGGAATGAGTCTCAGAGCAGATTGAAGAATACATTTGAAGGTTGTTCATTTCATATACATTGAGAATTTGTAGTTTCTGGTGTGAAGTGTTGACCACAGTGCAGTGTTATAGTGGAGACCGGTTCATTCGAGACCAGAAGAGGGTCGAGTCCAAGTCAAGACTGAGTCCACATGCTCCAGGGTCCATGACAAGACCAAAATAATAAAAAAATATGATCTTGGCCAAGTCCAAGACCATATTTTCATGGTTTTGGTATTATTGTGGACTCTGGAGCATGTGGACAAGAACCTCTTCTGGACTCATTCTTGATTTGGACTCAAACACTGCCATAATGTTCTAACAAACTGTTTCTGGAGAAGATATAGGCAGAAAATGGTACTTTTAAAAGTCAAAAGAATAAATACAATCTGAAAAGTCATTATGGTGATATTTCTATAGTGACATTACATTTTTGCACTGTTCTTCATTATAATACTTTATTGTCTAAACATAGCTTTCATTAGAAGTAAAGTTGGTTGAAAGCCATTGCAATGCTCAATAGGTGAAAATAGGTTATTTTCAATGAGTCATTCAAACCCAGTCACAATTCATGAATTATTCATTATCCTATTAATTCGTTATGGATTTATTATGATTCATCATTCATTATGATTCATAGTCAAAGTGATTGTATTCTGCAGTTACAACTAACTGAGATGGTAATGGGATTTCACCGGTCATGGAGTACTGTAGATTAAGGTGCGAGTCTTCATTCTTGTGATGAAAATCATCTCAGAGTATCCAGAAATACAGTGCAGTGGACAGTAGACATAATGCTGTTGGACAAGAACTGAAAGGAGAACATCCTTTTTGTTGTAGTTACTTGGTTAAAAGAGCATGTGTTTATTGTAGTTTGGTGAATTTTCCTCATTTTGTTAGAAAGGTAAAAGATTTTCCCACACAGATTTCGCAACTGGTTCAATTTGGTCTATTGACGAGGTGAAGTCTGCTTGGTTCGAAAGTGACTTCTGTCCCTTACAAAAATGAACCATGGTTTCGATTACCATTTGTATAACCACAGTTTTACTACAAATACCATGGGTAAACTATGGTTAGTGTAACAAAACCATGGTTAATTTGTGGTTACCATGGTTTAACTACAATAACCATGCTTTTTGGATTTATTTGTAGTAAAACCATGGTTAATTTTCATAAAGAATGTGAGCTGTGCGTCATATGTTGCTACATTTTCAGATGTTTTTGCCCGCAAAATTTCAAGCTTTTTGTAATGTTACAGGACAATTTATTATCCTTTTAGCAATATCAGTATTCAACATTGGTTTATTTGTGGGTGTTGAAAAGTTTTTCTGCAAGCATTCAAGAAACAATCTAAATTGTTTCTCATGTTTGACCCCCCTCTCTCTCTCTCTCACACACACACACATGCACGCATGCTGATGTTCAATAAGAAAGACCGTGAAGTGAACTCAACACATTTCACAACATAAACCAGCCCAGCTTAACTCCTACCAGAACAACACCCAATAACAGACCGGACGTGACAGGAGAATCGCACAACTTTTCTCTCACGCACACTTGTTCTGCCTTTCTTTGTCTTATGCATAATACATACACTCTCCACTGGTAGCTTTGAACTCACTGTCCTTCTCTCCTGCACACTTTTTCCTCTGAGGGCTTTTGCTCTGCTTCTGCGGGTCGCATGATTGCATGAGGGACCACCAAATCACAAACATCCCCTCAAACACACACTCACACTGCGCTTGTTAGCACCGTCCGTTTAGCCGTAGCACGTGTGAAGAAAGCAAGAGTGTGTGTATGTGCTTTCAGAGTTTGTTGGCTCAGACTGACAGGACACTTACAGAAACCAATGCCAGCAGCAGTAAAGATCCCGCTTCAATTAATGACACCAAAACAAGCACACACACACACACACATAGTCCATCAGAACTCTCTGTTATGGAAATGGCCATTTGTTCTCCCTCACTTCCTCTATGCAACACTCAGAATATTGGATTTGTTGTCACACAGATGAAAACAAAACGCAAGCAGTAGCAAGAAAAACAGTAATGTCACTCATTAGGGATGTCAAAAATACCAGTACTTAGAACCAAAGATTAAAAGCTAAATTTAAAAATATATCACCTCGTTATAGTTTAAGTTGATCCACCTGTGTCTCCCTCGTTAGCCTCCTCGTTTGGTTCCCATTTATTCTCCTTGTGTCTGTCATCCTGTGCTGATCCGTCATTTCTCATTGTGTGTGTTTCGTGTCTGCATGTGTGCAGCTTTAGGTCTGCCTGTCTGTTTTTCCCCTTCGGGGTGGTTTGAGTTTGTTTTTGTTTCATTTTTATTATCAAAATAAATAACCATTTCTCCTGCACTTGAGTCCTCGCTTCATCTCCCCGCACGCACCGTGACATATCTCAAGTTATAGAAAATGCCTTATAGAAATGCCTACATCTGGTCAGTTTCAAAAAGTTATAGAAATGCCTTCATCTGGACAGTTGTTGATGGCATATATACTTATGTGAAGAATACAATTAAATTTAATACAGTCTAATGGAGTGGTTGGGAGTAAGTAAATTTTTCCAAATAAATGTCCAAATTGTGATTCCATTTTTACTGAGAAACCAGTGTTATAGTCATAAAATATTCACTTGGTTATGTCTAAAGCTCACTTGAATTTGTTCTAGATCATTAGACGTGACGTTATTGTGCCTTCAAGGCCTGTGTGAAACCAGTTTCCTGTATACCTTCATGCATAAATGCTATCTCTGAACTGGGCCATTAAATAACAGACAAGGTTTTAGTAAATAAGAAGTATTCCATTCCAAACATGTCTTCTTGGACCCCAATAGGTGGTAGGCCTGTGCAATTAATCGCATGCGATTGTCGTGCGCATCTCGTCAGTAAAGCCAGTTCCGTGATTGGTAGTAAATCGCCATCACCTACTTTCAGATGGAGCGGCATTTACTACAC